>NW_020525251.1:0-55000 GCF_003368295.1 Carassius auratus
CTTTTAGTATTTTACGTGTCTTCATATTCCAGACATTTAAGCATACAGACATGAGTTGTAGCTGATGTAAACATAGTCCACCACCCACAATGTGTCTCAGTATACCAGCTCAATTAATTTGACATGTGAGGCTGTTACTGTCTGAACTCTGTCGGGGCTGTTGGATGTGTGGAGTGTTTACCGCTTTATAAATAGAATGTGATTTTACTGAACCCCAGAGACTGACTCAGCTGGCTCGCTGTTATTCCTCCAGTTACAAATCATTTAAGAGTTCGGCACATCGGTATCCATTCACAGCCAATCTCCAAATATCTTGATCAAGATAAGTCTGAGTCCTTATTGTCCGTAGAACTGGTGGGAGACGCTCAAGTAAAACAATATTAGCTGTGATGATCTTTAGAAGAAAGTCTAGTGTTTGGTTTCCTAATTGACACCATAATGCCCAGTCCAATTTGTTTTGGATAATGCCGGACCATGTGTGAGAGAAGAGTGTGTGGAATCCTGCGGCCCCCTGATGTCTGCAGCCATCTGGCTGTGGCCGGTTCATCTCTCTCCGAGCGCTGCTGAGCGTACACAGTAATTACAGGGACCCGGCCCACCCGAGCATGACAAACTAACAGCGTTCACTCTGTAGGACTCTTCCAGCAGAATCCTCATCACTTTATCTCTTTCCTCTTTACTTTTTTTCCCCCCATTCGGTTTCTCTCTTGCTCCATGTGATAAATATTTATGGGATGAAATGCGTGCTGGCATCGTTTACAGCCCACTGACACTGAGTGGAGAAATTTGCAAGGATACATGACCAAACCATCACACCAACCTCCCCCATCCCACCTGCCTCTCGCACCCTAGCAGAGCAGAAATGACCTGCTGACAGAATCCACAAACGCTCCAATTAGAACCCCGAAGACCATCGTAGCCTAATGAAGAACTTTTCTTTGGTTTAGAAGAGCGCCAGTGTGCTTCGAGGCAAGACAAGCCGAGGTGAATAGGGTAAGAATTTTTAAATAATGGATATCGCAATATCTCCCTTGTTGACTGATTACATTAAGATTGCAGCCATTTTTTTGTATTACAAGTTGAAATGTTAAATTATGCAAATGAGGCATTGTCTAATCAAATATGCACACATTTGCATAAAATTAATAAACATGGGATAAAGCCAGGTTCAAAATAACATGTTGTTGACATATTAGAGTCAAAGGATTTTACAGAAGGGATTTTGGATATCTCTTTTTTATCATTTCAGAAATCAGAAATACTGTCAGCAGTCAGAAAATATATTTTTAACCATGCTTTTTAGGAGTAAAATGTTGTACAGTATAGAATCAGGCATATATATATATATATATATGTGTGTGTGTGGTGTGTGTGTGTGTGTGTGTGTGTGTGTGTGTACAAAACCTCTTTTCCCCTCGTTTCTTGCTCAGTGCATGGAGGGAAAAAAAACTCATTTTGAAAATATGTCCTTTCAAAATGTATTATCTACAGATGCAAATAGATTTAAGTCTGATAAAATAAACAGTTAAAAGTGATTTTTTTTTCTTAAATGCTTAAAATTGACCAGTGCATGAAAAAAAAAATCTTGTTCACCAAAAAATGAAACAATGGGTTACTTAACGTAATCCCTGGTGTTGGTGAAACAGTTGGTCATTTTAAGAGTGTACTGTATATCATTTGTCTCAATGGTGTATTTAAATTTTTTCCTACAGATTTTTAGGAAACCCATCTGAGATGAAGTTGAAACATTCATCCTCCGCTATTAAAGAGCAACATCTGAGAAACTCCAAACATGGTTCCTGATGAGAAGAGAAGTGGTGCTACAGAGAACCAAGAACCTTTAATTACTATAGCACACAGTATCCAAAGATTAATCAGAGCCTTTTTATAGTAGGGTTTCACAGGGATCTTTCACTCAATTTTTAACGATTCACACAGTCTCAGTATTTCTGCTTTACAGTCATTAAGTTCAGTTCTTGAGTGTTAAGCTTGAGAAATGAGGTGTTGAAGACTTCTGGATGTGGAGATTTTCCTCACTATGAAGATATTTAAAGGATCCTCCTTCAGTATAATTGACACGTTCTCTGGGAATATATGCTACGCTTTACTGTCCCATGTGTTTTTATGAGAATTTTATTATATTTCCTGTTATTATAAGGGGATTTAAATCCATAAACCAAATAAGAAATTATTATTATAATACTTTATCATATTGTTTTATATTAAGTTTTAGTAAATAAAACTATTTTATAAAACTATTAAATTATTAGAATATTAAATGTATTATATATATATATATATATATATATATATATTATATATATATATATATATATATATATTTTTTTTATTATTATTTTTATTTATTTATTTTTTTTATTTTTTTTTTATATAAATTATGTAGTCAGACCCGAGAATCAAGATTTTCTCAAGGCGACACTTTTAATCAATCTTCTGCTGAAACAAAACCAGTACTTTAGGAGTTTCTAAACCACATTTGTAGCCTGTTCATGGACGGTGCCAACTAATAAAAGATGCAGCTCTGCTAATTGAGATTGATTCGACTGTTTATGGGCTGTTAAAGAAGAAAATTACTGGCATTATGTAGAACAGCTCTGACAACTTGGATTTTTCAGCACAGATAGCTTACAGTATAAAGATTTGCAGATTGCTTTCTCTTTTTTCCAGAATGGAGGAAACTCTGAAAGCCCCTGTCCATCATGCGCAGCTTTGTTCTGTATGTCTCTGCGGTGGATTCTGCTGCCTGCTGGAGAACTCCTGCCACATGTTCTCACACACCAGAGGTCAAAAGCTCACGTAACTCGTCATGAATGATTTATTCAGGGAAATTAACATGCACTTTCCAATCTGCAGGCTTGATGATTTGATGATGCGCTTCTGTGCGCCATCCGTTTTGAAAAAGTATACTGGAGTTGATACCAAATCAGCCGAGCCTGAATGCCCAACAAAAAAATAAAATAAAAATGGAGCAGCCTGTTCATCTGTTCAGGAAATAGGTTTAGCTGAACTCTAAGCTCCTATACTTCAATAGTCATGTCCCCTTTAGCCGGAATCATTCTGATAATCTAGAGGCTTATTCATAAAGTAGATCTCTGTGAGAGTCTCTACATCTCTACAAGCCATTTTCATAAGCTCAGCCAAGTGAATCATGGGAAAGACCTATGCGTGGGGTTTTAATAATGAACTATGTCCAGTGTCCATTCAAGGGAATGATATTTATGTAGTCTCCTACATGAGCTGCTATAAAAGTTTGCATGAACCGGGAAGTTAAACTGCATAAATTGAATGTTCAGTGGCTTATTTAAAAGAAGAAAAAGAAAAAAGATAATTTAAATGATGGACAGGTGATTATACAGTACAAGTTTGAAACAATGTAATTTTAATAACACTGAGATTAAGTATTATTGTTTTTATTAGATTTTTAAATATGTTTTTATTGTTTTTATTACAGTTTTATTTTGTATTTCAGGATTAGTTAAAGGTGGGGTACGTGATTTCTAGTAGCCAATATTGACATTTGAAATCACCAAAACAAGCACGCCCCTACCCCAAAAGGGACTCACCCCTATTTTGTTAGCTCACCATCTCTATCTTTCTGTTGCTGGGCACGGCTAATGTATGTGTAAGGCTCTATCCTCCACATCATGAGTAGACACGCCCCTTACTGCTGATTGGCTACAAGTTTGTTTTGGTACTCGGCCAAATCGCTTACCCCACCTTTAAATTAAGCTATTCAAAAATCTGAAATGTTGCTGAACTAGCGGAAATAAAATAAGGTACATTTTTTATACGTATTTTATGTCAATGTTTGTTTTATTTTTACGTTTTTATTTTATTTTTTATAACAACTCTAGTTTGGAAGACCATATTAATACAAAACATTAAGTGCATTTACAGTATATGCAGACTAAAAGTTCAATTTCAGACTGAAGCAGATTTTTTTATTTAGTATTATTATAATTTTTTTTTTATTCCTTTATTTTGTTTTAATGTGACTATTTTAGCCTAAAATTTTATTAGTCTAGGCTGCAATACCTCAAAAGCATTGTTAGCTTAAGTAGATTGTAGATTAAGACCTTTGATGCCAGCATTTTTTTTTTTATATACAGTATATACTTAATAAATTGGTGGGTGGTGCTGGCGCTGTGGATAAGGCACAATGGTGTGAGACCCGGGTTCGAATCCACTGTGAGACACCGATGTGTCCCTGAGCAAGACACTTAACCCCAAGTTGTTCCATAGGCGTGCGACCTCTGACATATATAGCAATTGTAAGTCACTTTTGGTAAAAGCATCAACTAAATGAATACATGTAAATGTAATTCACTTTGGCATTCTATGCTTTTGGGAAACAGCCTTTGTTTTTTAAGAAGTTGGACGAAAAGACCTAGATAATGCCTGGCTTGGCTTCGTGCAGCATCTATACAAGTTAATCACTACAGTTTGCCTTAGCATGGTGCATGTACTCTGAAAGTCAGAAATGACGTGAAACATGTATTTAATTGCACAAATTGGATTTGTATAAAGATGTTTTAGTGCCGGCATTAATCAGTATGTGACATGTCTGTCAATGGAGAGATTGGTTACAAACCTCATACCAATAGTACTGATATTCCTACAGTATATGCCTTTATGAGAGTTGCAACCAAAATACTGTGCCAATTACAGAAAACAGAAATCCAATAAGCCCAGAGGCACTTGTACCAGACGAGAGGCACTTTAGAATTACCCCAAAACAATGTTTGAGTGATTGTTATTAAAAATTATTTCAAACACCCAGATGGCTCCATTTAGTTCACTAGATTTCACAGGGTTTCATTAAAATATTGTTAGAACAGTTGTTCTGGCCAAGAAACAAAAGAGAAAAGCAGAAAAATACATGCAAACACGGTTGTACCAAGAGAGATGCACACAGTTAATGATAAACATTCACTTTCACGCAAATGAAATGCAAGTGACATGACAACAAAATCTGTTTAGCAAACGTACGCGGAGTCACACAGTTAATGAAGCTCTTTGTTGATAATCGTACACGTGCATAGTAATTTGGTTGCCAGGAGACATCTTTTGTTGATGACAGAACACCTGCAAAGCCAACAGTGGCGTATGCGTGTCTTTATACATCATCCTCTGAGAGTCAGAGAATGAAATGTCTATATGTTCGGAAGGCATAGGGATCAAGTTGGAATATCCCACTTTGAATGGACTGCAGCATCGTCCCATTAGATTTCAAGCTGCATTCAAATCTTCAAAATTAAACATCCGGGTGTCTTTTAAAACCAGCAGCTGCCGTTTATTGTTTATTTTCAATTAAAAGAGCAATCTCATTGGTTTACGAGGCAGGATATGCGCAGTGCAGCTACCAACTGATTAGTTAATTACACCTACACATCTCCAGCAAAGACTAAACGTGTGAAAGTTACTATAAATTGTATATTATGCGTAAATGTCAGCGGAGAACGAGTCTCACTTGATTCCCACTAGAAATGTGAACAGATCTGCTTGCTAGGAGCTCGATTTTCTCAAATCTCTGAGAAACATTGCTCCCATGGTCTCTAATATGCACATCAAAGAAAGGCTCGCATCAGATATGTGCCAACAGAGTATTGAGCAATGCATTTCTCAGCCCTGCCGTGGCATTTGTTACTAATTCAAGTCAAACAATCACTGATGTCAAAGCTGCATCCAAAACGAATGCCCAGTTTGAATATTTCAGTATGTTTACATGGATGATCTTACACTAATTTTGCGTGGTTAAATAAGGTCATGTAAGCACAGTAAGAACTTTTTGTTTTAGCAGCTCTTTGGTGATCTTTTTTTTATATCAAAAGTGAAGAAAAATCCTGCATCTTTCATAATGTTGTTAAATTAAGCTATCAGCTATTTGTTGTAAATCTAAAAAAGTTGAATTGAACTGTTGTAAATAATTTAATGATGATAAAAAAATTATTACAGGGAAAAAAAAATCTGTCACATCTTTCACTGTTTGACTGGCAGAGCCATGAGAGAGCGGGTCACCTGTTTCCTTGAGCAAAGAATGGCGTCTGTCAGAAAGAAAAAGGCAAAGCTGGAGAGACTGGCAGAATGAGAAGACCAAAGATAGAGAGGGAGAAAGAATAGAGAGGCACTGGAGGGTCGATCAAGAGAGAGAGAATCCACTGGGGTGGAATAATCTCCACCAGGAGCAAAGTGAAGACCATCAAGCACATTTCACATGCAATTTAGTGTGACGCCTCTGATGAAAACTGTCATAACCAGAGCACTCTAATTTACAAACTTAAGAGCACGATGTCTTTCAGTTGAATCTCAGGGCCAAAGCACGGTGTTCGGCAGAAGCGTGCATCAGTGTAACAGTATGAGAGCGGTGTGAAGTGTCAGACATCTGGAGGGGCTGTCCGGCTGAGAAGGTCTTGATTGTAATATGAGTATTTGCTTGCAGAAGGTTCAAATTGTCTCGACGCCATCGAAGGTGCAAGTTTAGGGAGGGACAAGTCAATTGCTGCACTGCACTGCAAGTAGACCCAACTTCAGAAGAGTGTTAAGACCGGCTTGTACTGTTTTTTTCTTTTTTGTAAGCTTTTATAAATCATTCATTCAGTGCAGCCACATTTCGCCAAACCCCGTCCTCTTGTTTTTAGAGGTAACTTGTTTAGATTGCCCCAGGTAACACTTATTAAAGCAATGCTGAGGCAAGCTACACATCCCAGATCCTCTAAACTCTTCATTTCCAAAGATTATGGCTTCAGTCCCAATAGGATCTTGGAATTGATTATTGCAACCCAAAATTACTGATTTTGCAGCAAACATTCAACAAAATTGACATTTGAGACTGTATGTCTGTTGTGCAGTGAATAATCACACACAAAAAGAAAGTATTTACAAATAGATAAATCGTTGGATTATAGTTGGATAGTTAATATAATAGTGATAATGAATACATTTAATTGCAAATATTTTATTGCATTAGACTCACATTTGAAAATGTTATTCTATATTTTTTTATAAATATTTGAAATTAAATATTTGTATTTAATATTAGTTGATTATATAATAACTGTTTGTCTTATTTTTACTCTCTATTTTTTTTAAACCTGCACTCTATTACACACTGACTCACATAAACTAATGTTATGTGTAAGTTGGTGATTTTCCGATGGTTAGAACTGATTGGAAATTGTGGTCTTTACAGTAAGATCAGTGACCGGCAAAATATGTTTTTGTTTGGAATAAATGTCTCCATTTGAACTGTGGGAGAAACTTCAACATATTTTTTTCTCCTGATGCATTTCGGACGCATTTTCCCTCGAGCTTCTATTTCATGGCACTAATAGGCCATTAACAGATAAGATACATTTTATGAGTCCATTAAGGAAGTGTAAGTTAAATGACAATCGAAGGGTCAAGTCATTGTAATTTCCCATGATGGTCCAATGGTGCAGGTTGAGTTGGCGAACATAATTGGCTATGCTGGTTCTGCTCTGGGGAGATGCCTTCAGGCTTGTGTCTTTGCAGTCGTTTATTAACATTTAATACGTATGCTTTTTACCTTCAGACAGACAGAGGACCAAGCCCTCTCTCTTCACTGCAGCATGTTTGCTGGCATCCATGTTTAATACATAGTAGTCAGCTCTGGAAACATCACCCCGCTGATCTCAAGGCCATGTGGAGGGGGAGGTGAATGCGATGGCAGCCCTCGTTTGTCACATGTGTGACACTTTGTGCTGCTCATCTAAGTCAGCTGGACGTGCTTTATCGTCCTCCACCAGTGAACAGCCTGAATTCACAGGACCCACAAAGAAAACAGTAAAAAAGGATTGGATTCTGAAAGTGATTTACAAAAGTGATGCTTGTCACAAAAAATAGGGTATTTTTTTTTTTTTTTTTTTACAGAGAACCCTTACCTATATAGGATAGTTTATCAAACATGGATATTTAGTATATGTAGATGAGTTTGTTTCTTCATTAAAACAGATTTGGAGAAATTTAGAATTACATTACTTGCTCACCAGTGGATCCTCTGCAGTGAATGGGTGCCGTCAGAATGAGAGTCTAAACAGCAGATAAAAATGACTCCAGTTCATCATTTAACATCTTATAAAGTGAAAAGCTGCATGTTAGTAAGGACAGAAATGAAACATTAAGATGTTTTTACATTCAAACCATTGCTTATAAAATACAAGTAATCTACTGTATCTATAATATTGCTGTCTTCAGTGAAGAAGTCATCGTGTCAGAATCAGGAGGGTAGTATGCATAGATCAAGCACTGTTTACAAGCAAAAACAGTTCAAAACAAATATGTCAGTGGATTTTGATTAGAGAGATCAAGGGATGGACTTTCTCACTGAAGGAAGTACTACTATACAGTAGATTATGAAGTAATTTTTCGGTCATTGTTTAATGTTAAGATGCCTTATAAACACAGCTTTTCACTTCATAAACCATTAATTGATGGACTGGAGTAGTGTGGATTTTTATGTTTTTATCAGCTGTTGGGACTCTCATTCTGACGGCACCCATATACTGCAGAGGATTCATTGGTGATCAAGTGATGTAATGCTAAATTTCTCCAAATCTGTTCGGATGAAGAAACAAACTCATCTACATCTTGGATGGCCTGAGGGGGAGTAAAATGTCAGCAAATTTTCATTTTTGGGTGAACTATTCTTAAGAGAGCAATATGGGGCCAACAGTGACAACAAAAATGAAGTATTCCCTTAAGTGAGAAAAAGACACTTGGTAAGCAAGATAAAAAATAAAATAAACAAAAACACCCCTATGGAGAAGAAGCCATCTGCTTGTGCTAGGCACACATTTCTAAAAATGAATCATCAATCTGTTCTCAAACTATAGTAAACAGTTGCACGACTCCAACACTGTGTTGAAAGGCACCAACCTAGAAAATAAGAATCCACCTATGTGGCAATAAAAGAAATAAAGCCCATATTGCATATAAATCAGTGCAGGAAAAACATCTGGCTACTCCAGACAGGCCACCGAATGGGCTTTGGCCATGCAGAGAATTGCGTTATAGAAATTTCTTCTAATTCAAATGCGGTGATAAACTCAAAGTACCATGAAACAATAAAATCCGCTGACCAAAGAGCCACTGTGTCACCCGCTGTGTTCTTTGGCAGCTCGGAGTGTAAGTGCTAAAACCTGCTCTTACGTAAGCATATGCTGAGATCATTGCATTTCTGCAATAATTGCCTAGAAATATTCCTAAGCGCCAAACTTCATCTGGTTGAAGACTCTGAACAATAGAGATTAGGATGCATAAAGCCTGCTCTTATGAACTGAAAAAGAAGCATGCACTCTAGTTGTGGTGATATTGTATTAATTTCATTACAAAAAGATTACAATTATTTGCACAGTTTCATCCAGTCATTCTTTGATTTAAAACAAATAATCATGAGATTGGGCTGCAGCGTTGTAATAAAGCCAACAAAGCAAATACAATAACGTATGATCTGTCAGTGAACACAATGTACACACAAAGCACAAAAGAATGCGCTTCCCTCTTTCCTGCTATTTATACTTTTCCTATTTTCCTTTAGCACACGCACCACTGAAAGATGCCTGATTTCTTGAATGCTCTGAATCAGGTGATAAATAATGCATACACATTTATTGATTAATATTTCACTAGGTGGAGGTTGCTGAGGAATTCTTGAGCAGGCCAATAATGCCTTGCATGATAAACATCGGCTCTGGCCAGTGTGTTTTCCTGCCGTTGACTCCAGGATTCGAAGGGACGTACGTTAGTGATTGAATCTGACAGTGGTATATGGCTCATAACAATTTGCGCATCTTACTGCCTCTGATGACACTTGTGGTTATTGGCAAAGTGAAGATTAAGTTAATGAGCTGTGGGTGGTCATCAGTGCCTCACATATAGCCATGAGTTAATAAAATATCAAACCACTGAATGTATTTGTACAGTCCAAGGCTGTGCATGTATTTCTTGGCTTGGTCCTCTAAAAAAGGCTTTTGGACCAGTGCCATCAGAGTAAATGCTCAAGGGCAACTCAGACTCAGAAAAAAAACTAAGCACAGCACTGCAACAACCTATCAGCCTTAACCTGAGCTGCATGTTCTCTGCAGTGTGTCTCCCATGTTCTACCTGGTCAGGCATGATAAGCTTACAAACTCCATCACAGTCTCTGTATTATGCATGGTTTGTTCAGCCTCAACATAGCACTGTGTGTAGAGATGTTGTGGTCGACCATGTCCCACATTGCTAAATTTATTCTCAATATTAAACTAATTATTACACTATTGATCAATCCATTTGTCATCTGAAAATAGAAGTGTTATGCTTCACAGTAGCATAATGTTATTTCCTCTCATATTCTATTGGATGCCCACCATTGTTGGGCTAGCTACTCAAAGAATGTAATATATTACTCATTACTAGTTACTACTTTCAAAAGTAATATTGTTACTCATTACTTTCCTGCAACAGTAATTAGTTACACTACTAGTTGCATTACTTTTTCTTCACGTCTCACAGAAGTAAAACCACAACTTACACAACAGTGTTCAGATCATCTTTTTTTCCCGGACAAAATCAATAATTTAACATTTCTATCTGCTGAATGTAAGCTTTTCATATTCCAAGCTCACCTGCTGCACTGAGGACATCACATGTATGTGCAAGTCCTGAAAATTGTGTAAATAAATCTAGGAAGTATTTGATTGTTAGATTTTAATTAGCGGGGTTGAGGCATTAAAAGTAACTCAATTATTTTATGAATGGTAACTGTAATATTATTACTGGAATCTTATTAGTAATCAGTTACACTACTAGTTACTGCAAAAAGTAATATTATGACAGTAACTAAGTTACTAGTAACTAGATGCTGCCCAACATTGATGACCACAAGTATAGAAGTTATACTTATAGCACAAGCATCATCAAAATATTAATCTGAACGCACTTAAAAGGCGCATTTGAACGCTGTTAGTGCTATAGAACACTATATTTCTCTCTCAATGTAGGCCATGCTTTTGACATCAAATTGCCAATTAGCTAGAATTTGAACCAGTGGGTGGTGAGCCAAAGAAAAATAACAATGCTAAATGCTAATAATAAAACAGAATGTGAATTAAAAATGAATGAAAATAATAAAACTAGTGGGACACAGAGGGGAAAATGCAGCTATATTTACAAGTGCCATATTGTTGTGGCTATAATTTTGCTGTTGTTCTTAAAAAATGTATAAGATTACCACTTTTCCCATTCAGTCTGTCATGCAAATGAATTTTGCATAATCTATCTATCTTGCATCGATTTCGTTTTACCACAAAGTTTTATTTTAAGGCTACATATGAGGGAATTGTTTTTGGCACCTGAATGCCAATTATCTGGGATCTTTTAAACGTTGCATGCATTTCATTATGATTTAATTATCTTCTTGTCCTTTTATATAGAAAAGACGAGAGAACACGGCAATGGAGAGTCTGTGAATTAAGTTAGCTTAAAATGCTGCCCCTTCATTTTGACGTGATGAATATTAAGGGAGGAATGTACTGATGCTGCACGACGCTATTTGCATCAGATAAACGTCTGTGGAAAAAAAAAACTGCAATGGGAATAAAACTGCCTTTCATGACGTTATTAACGACATTATCCAAGATGTATTCTCTCACGCAAGCGCGCGCGCACACACATGCATACATACATATACACACGCCTCACATTACTTGTTTATCGTCACAAAACAAAGACGAAGAGCAAGAACAACAAAGACGGCGTTGAGAGGCTCTCTTTAGACGTTACGTTGAGTCTGACATCATGGGAGCTCCGCGAGCTTAAAAGAGAAGGTAAAAAATACAACGGGAGAATCACAGAAGGCTCTCAGTGTGGAATGATAACGACTAACTAGATAAAAAAGTTCGTCAAGACAAACTTTAAGTTGGCTTGAGAAAGCCTGACCAGAAAGTCTGAAAAAGTTTGAAAAGTTTGAAAAGTTTGAAAAGTTTGAAAAGATTGAAAAGTTTAAGTTTAAAAAGTTTTAAGTTTGATGGTTTTCAATCTGAGATAGATAGATAGATAGATAGATAGATAGATAGATAGATAGATAGATAGATAGATAGACAGATAGACAGATAGATAGATAGATAGACACAGTCAGAAGATAGATAGCTAGATAGATAGATAGATAGATAGATAGATAGATAGACAGATAGAGAGATAGATAGATAGATAGATAGATAGATAGATAGATAGATATATAGATAGATAGATAGTTTGAAAATGTGAAAAGTTTAAAAAGTTTAAAAAGATTTAAGTTTAAGAAGTATAAAAATGACAGTGATTAACATATTGTTAGCATTACAAGCAAGTGACTATCATGTGACAAGCATGTACTTAGCATGATTAGCAAGGTATCTAGCATGTCGCTAGCATAATTAGCAAGTGACTAGCCATGTCGTTAGCATGATTAGCAAGTTACTAGCATGTCGCTAGCATGATTAGCAAGTTACTAGCATGTCGCTAGCATGATTAGCAAGTTACTAGCATGTCGCTAGCATGATGTTAACATGATTAGCATGTTTCTAGCATGCGACTAGCATGTTGCTAACATGATTTTAACATGATTAGCATGCGACTAGCATGTTGCTAGCATGATTTTAGCATGATTAGCAAGTTGCTAGCATGATTTTAGCATGATTAGCATGCGACTAGCATGATGCTAGCATGATTTTAGCATGATTAGCATGTTGCTAGCATGATTTTAGCATGATTAGCAGGCGACTAGCATGTTGCTAGCATGATTTTAGCATGATTAGCATGTTGCTAGCATGATTTTAGCATGATTAGCATGCGACTAGCATGTTGTTAACATGATTTTTAGCATGATTAGCATGTTGCTAGCATGTCTCTAGCATGATTAGCATGTGACTAGCAAATTGCTAGCATGATTTTAGCATGATTAGCATGTTGCTAGCATGATTTTAGCATGATTAGCATGCGACTAGCATGTTGCTAGCATGATTTTAGCATGATTAGCATGTTGCTAGCATGATTTTAGCATGATTAGCATGTTGCTAGCATGATTTTAGCATGATTAGCAGGCGACTAGCATGTTGCTAGCATGATTTTAGCACGATTAGCATGTTGCTAGCATGATTTTAGCATGATTAGCATGTTGCTAGCATGTTGCTAGCATGATTTTAGCATGATTAGCATGTTGCTAGCATGATTTTAGCATTATTAGCAGGCGACTAGCATGTTGCTAGCATGATTTTAGCATGATTAGCATGTTGCTAGCATGATTTTAGCATGATTAACATGCGACTAGCATGTTGTTAACATGATTTTTAGCATGATTAGCATGTTGCTAGCATGTCTCTAGCATGATTAGCATGCGACTAGCAAGTTGCTAGCATGATTTTAGCATGATTAGCATGTTGCTAGCCTGATTTTAGCATGATTAGCATGTTGCTAGCATGTCGCTAGCATGATTTTAGCATGATTAGCAAGTTGCTAGCATGATTTTAGCATGATTAGCATGCGACTAGCATGATGCTAGCATGATTTTAGCATGATTAGCATGTTGCTAGCATGATTTTAGCATGATTAGCAGGCGACTAGCATGTTGCTAGCATGATTTTAGCATGATTAGCATGTTGCTAGCATGATTTTAGCATGATTAGCATGCGACTAGCATGTTGTTAACATGATTTTTAGCATGATTAGCATGTTGCTAGCATGTCTCTAGCATGATTAGCATGCGACTAGCAAATTGCTAGCATGATTTTAGCATGATTAGCATGTTGCTAGCATGATTTTAGCATGATTAGCATGCGACTAGCATGTTGCTAGCATGATTTTAGCATGATTAGCATGTTGCTAGCATGATTTTAGCATGATTAGCATGTTGCTAGCATGATTTTAGCATGATTAGCAGGCGACTAGCATGTTGCCAGCATGATTTTAGCATGATTAGCATGTTGCTAGCATGATTTTAGCATGATTAGCATGTTGCTAGCATGTTGCTAGCATGATTTTAGCATGATTAGCATGTTGCTAGCATGATTTTAGCATGATTAGCATGCGACTAGCATGTTGCTAGCATGATTTTAGCATGATTAGCATGTTGCTAGCATGATTTTAGCATGATTAGCATGCGACTAGCATGTTGTTAACATGATTTTTAGCATGATTAGCATGTTGCTAGCATGTCTCTAGCATGATTAGCATGCGACTAGCAAGTTGCTAGCATGATTTTGGCATGATTAGCATGTTGCTAGCATGATTTTAGCATGATTAGCAAGTTGCTAGCATGATTTTAGCATGATTAGCATGCAACTAGCATGATGCTAGCATGATTTTAGCATGATTAGCATGTTGCTAGCATGATTTTAGCATGATTAGCAGGCGACTAGCATGTTGCTAGCATGATTTTAGCATGATTAGCATGTTGCTAGCATGATTTTAGCATGATTAGCATGTTGCTAGCATGTTGCTAGCATGATTTTAGCATGATTAGCATGTTGCTAGCATGATTTTAGCATGATTAACATGTTGCTAGCATGATTTTAGCATGATTAGCATGCGACTAGCATGTTGCTAGCATGATTTTTAGCATGACTAGCATGTTGTTAGGATAGATAGATAAGTTTGAATAGATAGATAGATAGATAGATAGATAGATAGATAGATAGATAGATAGATAGATAGATAGATAGATAGATGAGTTTGAATATAGATAGATAGATAGATGAGTTTGAATATAGATAGATAGATGAGTTTGAATATAGATAGATAGATAGATAGATAGATAGATAGATAGATAGATGAGTTTGATAGATAGATAGATAGATAGATAGATAGATAGATAGATAGATAGATAGATAGATAGATAGATAGATAGATAGATAGAGTCAGAAGAAAGATAGAGTTAGATGATGATAGATAGATAGATAGATAGATAGATAGATAGATAGATAGATAGATAGATAGATAGATAGATAAATAGATAGATTAGTTTTAATATAGATAGATGAGTTTGATGATAGATAGATAGATAGATAGATAGATTAGTTTTAATATAGATAGATAAGTTTGATAGATAGATAGATAGATAGATAGATAGATAGATAGATAGATAGATAGATAGATAGATAGATAGATAGATTAGTTTTAATATAGATAGATAGATGAGTTTGAATATAGATAGATAGATAGATGAGTTTGATTATAGATAGATGAGTTTGATTATAGATAGATAGATAGATAGATTAGTTTTAATATAGATAGATGAGTTTGATAGATAGATAGATATATAGATAGATAGATAGATAGAGTTTGAATATAGATAGATAGATGAGTTTGAATGAGTTTGAATGGGTTAGTAATAGTACATAGGTTAGTCTGATTGAGTCTAATGGGCTTCAGTGTGTTTAGATTTGAATTTTTGACAGTTGGAGTTCACGGAATGTTCAGATGAGCAGAGGCTTTTCAATGCAAGTCTATGGGATTTTTATGATTTTTAATCTTCAGTTTTATGAAAAGTATAAGTCCGATCAGTCTAAAAAGATATAGCAACTAACTTCAGATCAGTCTGAAGAGCTGGGCTGAGTTTGGAGTTTGTAGAGTTAAAGCTCTAGGAGGAGTAGCAGTCAACAGTTTAGTCTCAGAAGAATAATAATAATAAGAAGTTTAAATACAATATCAGTAAGTTGGCTCTCTCAAGCCAACTTAACTAACGGCGTCTCCTGTCAGCTCCTCTTCCCGCCGCTCAAGGCAGCAGCAGTCACGTGACAGCAGCGAGGCTCACAGACTGAGAGAGAACGAACGCGCTTCATTCGCCATACTGTGTTTTGTGCCATAACGCATTTTTATCGCAACATTTTACTCCCACTCGGTGAGTACGTTTCCAGGCCTTTTTGTAACCCTTTTTGTCTTTTCACTTGCTCTTTTTTATTTTTTCTCTCTCTCCTTTTGCTTGGGTTTGAGCGTTGAGATTTGAAAAAGTGTTGTTTTGAGGCGTTTTTTCGATCCGTACCTCAAGTTTTTAGTATGCAGTGATTCCTATCTGGGCTATTCAGTACTGAGTGACACTGGCCAAGTACGTGCTTGCAGTCGTGTGAAATCATGCAACTGGTTTTTAAATGGCCTTGGCAGTTCCATTTTTACGTATGTACGATGATATTTGTTTTTAACCCTTTTTCCCTTTTTTGTTCTCTGCCATAGACTTTTGCTGTAGATATGCTTTGCTTGTATTTTGCGCTATTGTTCATGAGAGTTTTGTGATTTTGATGTCACCGAGCGAAGCATTTGCTTTTATTTTGGTCTTTTCTTTACCCGAAAGTCATTTTCAGACCTGGCGACGTTTTAATGGAAACTTTTCTTGCAGCTTAGCTGTCACGTTTGTTTATTTTTGCTGGTTTTTCTTTCATTTTTTAATGCCTTATCCTTTTGCAGATGATTTTAAGGTGAAGTGATTTTTGGATGTGCTCATTTTTCACGTAGATGATGCAAATTAAGGTGTCTATGAAGGGAATAATTGTTTCTTTGGGGAAAATATCAATCAGTGCGTCTTTGCTTTCACCGAAGATGAACAGACTCTACTTTGCAGGTATATAAGGACAAGAAATCAAACCTTACAGCACATGTTTATTTTCAATAAAAGCAAGGCGATTCTGAAATGTTAATCTGTGAATGATGTATTCTTTGGCTGTGAGGTTTATAATCAAATATACATCTGTAGTTGTGCTTGTGCATAATAACCACATTGCAAGTGAATGTGAAACTAAGTGGAACCCCTGTAAATCATACCTTTATCGTTGTGTAGATCTCTCACTCACCTTATGTGAATTTTATAATGATATATTTAAAAGAGTCATCTCATACGTCATTTACTTTATAACTGTCCAAATGCCTGGGTAAGCAAGCAGGTCCCACTATCTGTATTTTAGATATAATCTTAAGCAATTTCAGATTGTAACCATGTGTTGGATGCCAAATGTTGTCACTGTGAGGTTTGGATGATTTCTGGTGCACACGTAATATATTTGGGTCTACAGACCAACAGAGAACATTTAATTGCAGGTAAATTGAATCAACAACATCACATGAAAGGCTTAAAAACACATGTAGATGTCTCAGAAGAAAGAGTAATGAGCATGTTAAACTGCAATCTCAAAAGAGATCCAGCATGCTGTTTCCTTTCAGCACCATGGACAGCGAATGGGTTCACAAATAGCATTTCAGCACTCGGCAAATAAGAACTTTTCATGCCATCTATTATGTACAACGAGGAAGCTTTTATAGCATCTAAAGCTTATTTTAAGATCTGTCTGCTTAAAGGGATAGTTCACCCAAAAATGAATCAAAATCCATTCACTCACCCTCATTTCAAATGGACTCCGATATGGACAAAAAACAGTTCAATTATTCCTCGAAATATCTTCTCTTGTATTCCACAGAAGAAAATAAGTCATACAAGCTTGGAAAGACATCAGGGTGAGTAAACATTGTTGGGGTGAACTATGCCTTTAACTTTCTCCTTTCTAAACTGTATTTTACTGAAAGCATTCTGTGCCAATGCTTTCCCACAGTTCCTACAAGCAGTGATCAGTGACACAGCAAGGTGTGCGTGTGGGTGGGTGGGCATGGCAATAACTGCTGTTGTGCTTTGTTTTTTGCATCTTAAGCTTCACCTATTCCAGTTAGCCACCAGAATATCTTTAGATTCGGTCTTAATGTCAGGCGCTGTAGTGATTGTGAAGGTGCGCCGCAGCATTGAGATGTACATGGCGTGTGTTGAAAGGTGCCTCAGCCGCGTTGATAAATGTCTCTTTCTCTGTCATCCCTCCAGCTGGGTGTTATGATAGCCGGCGTTACTTCCTGCGGTGTCGTCTCAGCCCTCCAGGCAATTTTCCCCTGTTATCTGGGCGTTGCACATGAGAGCTATAAATGAGGGTTGAGAAATATAATAGCTCATGTGTGGAGATGGCTTTGCACTCATGAATAAAACATCCTTCCGTTAGTAAAGGACTGTTTACGCTGGACATGTGCCCGCCATCTGAGTAGAGCTGGACTTTGTGTTGGCTGGCTAACTTCCTTCTACTTTGTAATTTTTGGTGCACGTTTTGTTAGTTGATTTATATTTCCTGATCTGTTTAAGATTGGCATTGTTATTTATATCAGTTGTTTCCTTGCATACATTACAGCCAGATGCTCTTGTACCCTGAAGAATTTGAAGGAATGTCTTGGTTTCAGATTCTCACACTGCCAAAGCAACAGGACGTAAAGGATCAGAGTTAAAACCCCTTTGAACTGTAGTCTCTGATCCGTCACAGAGGGATATGTTAGTGACATAGGGAACGTTAGGATGGAAACCAAAGAGGTTTGATTCTGTAAAATTGTTTCAATTACCTTTGACTTATTTTAGTTCACTCCAAAATTAAAATGATCTTATCAATTACTCATGTTGAAACACAGAAGATATATTAAAATACTAATAAAAAGCAGCTCTTTTAATTGTAATTGACTGTTTTAACTGTAGTTTTTTTTATCAAATAAATGCAGCCTTAAGCATAAGCACAAGAAACTTCTTTCAAAAACATTAAAATATCTTACTAACCCCACAGTTTTAAATGGTAGTGTATATGAGTAATTTTATAAAAGTTAAATGTTGTTTTTATTTAGCCTTTAGCTGATCTGTGTTAAAGACATAGGAAACGTTGGGATGGAAACTGCATAGATTTGATTAAGTAGAGTTGAGAATTTTGTACTGCTAGATTGATTATTAATTGATTATTTTATATGCATAGTTAACTCCAAAATGGACATTCTGTTATTATTTTCTCACAGCACTGTATGTCTGTCTCTATTTCTTCTGTGGAACACAGAAGATATTTTGAGGAGCACTGTTTCTCAACAAATGGACGCCATTAGCTTTCATTCTGCACACTACAATACAAAATACTTTAAGTGTCTTATATATAAAAAATATCTTATTTGTGTTTTACAGGTTTAAAATAATGTTTGGAAATGCATTTTACTTCTGTAAAGCAATACACTGAAAAAAAAAGTCTTAAACATTTAACACTTAGGATTTGCTGATAAATTCCACAAAAATAAATAAATAAACAGCAAGTAATGCATTGAAATAAATGCAAATTCTTCTTCTTTTTTTTTTGAAGTAGAAACACTGAAAAAGTTATAGTTTTTGTCTATGGAGATTTGATTACTGTGTGCACCTTTAAATGGCATTAAATTATTTCCTTAACAATGGGAACGTTTATATAATGTCATTCATTACAACATAGTACCTTAATAGCTACTGTATTTAGCTGAAGAACCAGTGTAGAAACATGCCCTTCGTTTATTGGTGTTTTCACTCAGAAATGACTAGTAAACACCACAAACAGAAAGAAATGGCAAGTAACACGTTGAATTAAACATGACTCTTTGAAGTAGAAAAACTTATATGGTATTTTGTTTCTAAAACATAATCCAATAATCAACTTATACATATTTTACACTGGTTAAAATGATTATACTCCACCTGACTGACCTAGGTGTCATCAGATGAAATGGAAAGTATAGATTGCAACAATTCCTCAAACAATTATTATTATAATTATGTTTTTGGCATCGGATTAATTGTGCACAAGAGACTTTTAATATATTATGAAAGTAAATTTTTATTTTATGTTCAATTTTAAAAGTCAAGCACACAAATAAGACTTCATCTGTGTCTTCTTTGACAGTGTTGCCTCATTTAACACAGACATATTAACAGTGAGATTTCTAAATGATATTCTAATGACTACAAGACTTCATTTTTTTCCTAGACTCATATTCTAATCAACAAAAAACTCACTCATAATGAGCTTATTTCCTAGCATGGTCATATCTTAATAACAAGCAGAATTAGATAAAAGCATCTGCCTCTGAAGGACTCTAACCTCTCATGTAACCCTGAGCAGATAAACAGCTCACCCTGCGATGAGCACTAGGCTTTTATAAGCTCGCATGAATCTGTTTCCCTTTTCAGAGCTGTAAATTTGATAAATGGGAGGATTCTTCATTAAATAATCATATTCTGAACAATCAGTGCCATTTCTGAAGAACAAGGGCAATCTAACAGAGCTTTTAAGAGCCAATTATGTTAAAGCATTCGAGTTATAATACAGTGCTTAAGCGCAACCTCTTCAATGATATATGCTACAGTACACCAACTTTTCCAGTTAAATTGTTTTGTTAACCTCAGTGAGATTTTGAGTTTCAATCATTAGAAGGAGCTCGCTGAGAGTATCAGATCAGAGATTATTAATGTCAATCAGATTTATATAAATTTGCATCTTGCTTCAAAAGCAGAAGGGACCGTTCAGGACAAGATGACATCAAAATTATCCCTCTTTAACTTATTAATACATATCTGTCTTCATCATTTTCTCCCCGAATGACAACAGGCTGTTGTTTTTAACCCCTGCCTTTTAAACACCTTTAAAACTAATTTTCATAATCCAATCAATTCCCATGGATAAATAATTTCCAAAAAATAATTTCTTGTTGAATATCCTGTTTCAGTTTATACACTACTGTGTTGTTGTTGTTGTTTTATTTAATTAATATTTTCATTCAGCAATAATGCTTTAAATTAATATTTTCTGTCACTCATTAAATTATTAATTGAAAAAGATTACAAAAATATTAAATTGTTTTCGTCTTTGATAATAGTTGTAAAATAGATTCCGAATGTAGTTGTTGTTGTTTTTTGACTAGTAGAAAACTAGCTGGTCTGTGTTTGTTCGTTTTAAGACTCAAGTGATGGTTCTGAAGAAACATGGTCTAAGTCTTTTTTAGTTATTTTATTTCAGCTGTACTCAGCCTATTTCACTTAATGTTAATTATTAATGCAATAATTTATCATAGAATTTATCAGATTATTTCTTCTGTCTTTTTTCTGGACTCAAAGCGCAGCCTCAGAGGCTTCCAATCTCATTCTAGCACAGAAAACAGTTATTTTACAATGCGTTTAGGCTGACAGCAGGTTAATGGGCTGGACTGAGAGATGTGGCTCTAAGGGGCATCGGTGTAATAAGCGTGTGGTCTGATCTGTGGTTTGATCCTGTCACTTACTCGCTGCTGAAGACTCTGTTCCTTCAGCCAATCAGCTCTGAGTCTAGTCTGTAATATGAATGTGTCCTTCTGGCGCTCGCTTAAGACCTGTTTGGGCACCGTGACAGGAAATTATCCATCTGTCCTCCACAAACATTTAAGAGTAAGTGTGTCCAAGTTTGCACTTTAAAACTGGACTTTGCACTAATTGCCTGGTTTCCTTACCACATTAATTTCACGATTACATTCGAAAGACTAATTCATATTGGTGAGATGGCACAGAAAGTCTGGCTACTATTTAAGTTTTTGCTCTGTAGACCTCATTTACTTTTTACTCTGACAAGTCGGTCCAGCTGGGATTATTTCTCAAATAGTTCCCACTATAGGGACATTTTTTAATTTGATTTCTTTTAATGACCATACACACATGGGCTACAGAGAGAAGTCAGCAATTAAAAGCAAAAACTAAATGAAATTTAAAGGTGCATTAAGGGATTTTCTGGCTGATACAACAGCGGTCTTGGACTTCATCCTGACACTTACTGGTGAGGATGTATCATTACAGTAAAGAGGAAGTTTTTGTAATTGGATGTCAGAGATTGAACCTATTCACAAGTTATTTTTACCAAATGGGTGTGCAATATAATATAATATAATATAATATAATATAATATAATATAATATAATATAATATAATATAATATAATATAATATAATATAATATAATATAATATAATATAATATAATTATGTTTATTATGAGGGTGTTATAGCATCTGTAGATTTACAGTAAACAGAGTTGATTTTGTTCAAACTATTTGTTTCATTTGTTTCAAATTTACCCTGTTTCAGTTACTAAATTCAGTATTCTGAATTAATGATTTGTTTGTCTTCAGTTTAGTCTCCATGTGGCTTTATACATATTGGTAAATAAATAATTCTACTGCTTATTATTGTTTATTGTTATGCTATTGTGTTTTAATTCATGTAAAATGGAAATTTAGGAATGAAAATTATATAATTAATCTAGTGAAAAATGCTGTCTAAAACATACCTTGATATTTTGTAATGTACAAATATAAATATTGTATATAGCAGGTAATATATTATTTTATTTGATCTATTATTTATTATACAGTATTATATTATTATTTACATTAAATTCTTTTTTTTTCAAACTATATCACCCATTGTTCTCAGCTGGGCCGGGTCCTAGAGCTTAAGAGTGTTTTCTATGAGTAAATTTGCAATCGTACGTTATTGTTTCACGTGTGTTTCCCAACAATGCACTTTAAACACAGTTGCACGTAGCTGTGCTTTAAGCTACTTAGGAGTCGCTGTCCATTTATCAAGTGCTGAAATGTCACATTATAGAATGGCTCTTAATTGTAGTACACTATCGTTTATTGATGTTAACCTAATGCTGCATTCCAAACAGACAACTTGGATATAATAACTATGCCACAATACAATATTATAGTCTTTAATATTATACTTTAAATAATAATATATAATATACTTTATGTACTTGATATATTTATATATTATGTTAGGTAAAAAATGTTAGCCTGAATGCACTGTAAGTCGCTTTGGATAAAAGCGTCTGCTAAATGCATAAAATTATTTTAATTTATTTATTTATACACAGTATAGAGAGAGAGAGTGAGACGTTATTTCGGATCAAATACATAGCTGGTTTTCGTGCACTTCAGCAACTCATTGACATATTTTTTTCCCTCAGTCTTTGAAACATTTAATTACTTATTTTATTCTTTTTTTTTCAGTCATTTAGGCTAATTTAAATGTGTATTTCTATATTTCTGCCCTTTTTAATTTTAAAATTTTTAAATTAATAAAACAAAGAAAATAAATAAAACGCGTCATAAAGTGTGCAATAAAGCACAATAAAATCCTTATATTATAATCACATTGCGCTTGAATCAAGTTAAAGGTTTAATCTGCCAATTGTCCTGCAGATGACCACATAAATCTGTCTTCTTATGATGCAGCTAGGGTTTAATGATTACTGAGCACTTGTAGATCTACGATGATTTTAAAGTGCTTTTGGGAAACAGACCGTAATATTAAGATCAGGCGTAGGATCGTTTTTACGAGCTTTTGGGAAACCCGGCCCTGGTTGATATATATATAGATATATATGTATGTATGTATAGGCCTATATATTAGGCTACACTAGGTTTATTAAAGAAAAATTGGACCATATTAGGCTGTATATTCTACTGTTGTGGTTGGTGTTTTCATCTCACGTCAGTATGTGTCATTTTAAAAATTTTATCTAAAGTGCAATTAATTCTTTATGTGTTAAGCCTTTTGTGACCAAAAGTACTTTAAAGCAATAAGAATATTTCAAGAGTAAATTCCAGCAGTAAGTTCTAAACATTTTGTGCCCACATGTAGGCTACAAGTGCAGCCTTGAAAATGCGTGTTTATATGTTGCATGCCATAAGCGTTAATGTTTATTCCTTACTGGGAAATATGTATACCTTGTTGTCTGTGGCAGATTAAATCATGATTCACTTCATGGAATCAATTTCACAGCCTATTTCAGCAGCACCGTGTCACGCATCCCACTGATGTCGTTTTACCCCACTATTTGTCTCGCTTGGGATGCACAAGCTTTCCCAATATATTTATCCCTCTCTGTTTATCATACCAGCCCTGCATAAAATCTTCATCAATGCATATGATTGAAACCCCAGCATTACAGTGAGGCGAGGCTTTGTTTGTCTTGCTCCCCGTTCTTTGTACACCTTTTTTGCACATACACAATCACAGTCATCTTATATGGCGGTGTGTTATTTATTAAGGGCAGACCAGCACCTTTCAGAACTCTATTAAGTGCAGATCTCTCGGCTTGTCAACATCACAGAGAGCTGCGCTCCATCAGCTACAAGAGCTGTCGACTTTAAGACAGCTCCTAAACTATTAGAGTTATACTGTGACAAAGCCGCTCTCGCATACTGTCATACCCTTGTACTGATAAACAGTTGGCCTGTCACACTCTTGTACTGTTGCGCTACTACACTTTTGCTCTCATACTTTGTTTGAGATCTTGGTTCAAACTAGACCAACATGTCAATATGGTAGTAGAAATATACATTAATTATATATATAATTAATAGTAGGGTGTAAAGCAAATTTAGTAGTTTATAATATTCTGTTTCTGTCTGTCTATAATATTCTATTTATTTTTACAAAGTACGTCCGAAAAGCTATATGCAGTATTGAAAGCAGCTGAGCGAAAGTCAGATATCAAATGCAGCATTGTGGCTACATTTAGTAATTTACTCCCAGCACAGGCTAAACTCTCACCCTTTTTTCCTGGGAGGCGTCTATCCTAACGCATTGCTCAGTCTGAGTGTGTTTGTGAGAGTTATTTAAAGGAACTGAAGGAAAAGGCTTTCTATAAAGGTGGGAGTTGTTGTTATGACTGAAAGAGAATGCAGGAGTACATCACATATATTCTAGCTACCTTTGTTCCTTTCACTTTTTCTTGACCTTCGCTGTTGCACTGAGGTTTTGTCTCTCGATTTCATTCTTGCAGTGTGTGTTGTAACTGTAAAGGCTGTAATCATCCTCCCTCATTTATTACTAGAGCAGAGTTTGGCTCCTCCCACTCGCTCCTATGGCCCTTCAAGAGATGTTAGGGAGAGATGAGGATCAATCATTCCTCAGAGTTATTCCAGGCAACAGATCCAGACCTGCCCACTGGAATACACTGATACTAGAACAATTGCTAACAAATTCTTTGTTGCAATATAGAGGTTGTTTTTTAGATTCATCCCAGTGAAAGGTTTGTTTACATTCATTC
This sequence comes from Carassius auratus, assembly GCF_003368295.1. Lineage (NCBI taxonomy): Eukaryota > Metazoa > Chordata > Actinopteri > Cypriniformes > Cyprinidae > Carassius > Carassius auratus. Next base: position 24,937 of record NW_020525251.1, read on the forward strand.
ACTGTCTCTTTCTGTAGGTTACATAATCATTCAGTAGCTTAGGTTCAGTGCTTCTTTATAACCTAGGCTCGTATGTTACTGTATTTGCTTGCATTGTAGTCAGTCTTTGGAAGATGAAGAGATTTGCTTGCTTAAAAGATTAAAAATAACAGGCTGGGATCCTTTTTAGGCCTTAATAAATGGTGCCCGTTAACATCAGAAGTGCTTATTGTATTGCCTCATCACACTCAAGGCCAAACAAAATGAAACCTGCGCTGGTCCAAACTGGTGAGCAGGTGGTTGTGGGGTACAGATGCTGGTAGAGTGGGTAACACACTACATTCAAATATCCATGAGTGATGAATACACAGCTACTCCTCCATCTGGTTCACGGCAGCAGCAGCTGGGCAAGGCCCCGATCAGCTGGACTTCACCTGGACCTACTGGAGCCGTATGCTCGGGCCAGAGATATCAAATGCTAACTGGGTAAATCTCACGAAGACACGCTGGTCACAAATCACTATGAAATCGAAAGAAAGAAATAAGACGTTTTGGCTTTGAAGCCTATTTTCGGACCAGTTTGATTTGTCTATATTGTGATATTGTTATTAATATAATTAAGCACATTTCCCATGCATATTCTCATTAACAAAATACATTGGGATATGTGTTTAAGAGTGATTCTCATTACTTTAATATAGAGATGGTCTTACTGTATTACAGTAAATAATTAGTAAAATTATTATAATACAATTATTTTTTATTTAAATGATTTTAATACCATGTTAAATGTATAATTTTATTTTAATATAATAGTGAAATTACTGTGATACTATGATAATTTTTTCCTTACATTAATCATAAAACTAAAATTATTGCAATACCATGATTTATTTTGAAGCCAGAATAAATTACAGCACAATATTACCATATCTATCCATCTATTTTCTTTAATTGTTTAATTAAATTTTAATTAATAATCACTAATTATACTATTAATGTAATTATACTATTAATGTAATTACAATTTGTTAGAAAATAGAAAACTAATAAATGTAATTTTCTCAAATGTAACGTAACTATGTTTGTCAAGCACTTCAAATAAACTCAATTTTAAAGGGAAAAAACACTTTTTATTTAATTCTTAAAACTTAATTTTAGCATTTATTATTATTTTTTTTAAATATTAATTATAGATAAATTTGGTAATTCCCATTCATTCCAATGATATACAAAAACAACAGAAGAGAATAAATAAATGATTATATATTTGCAATGGTATAATATTTAATGTAAAGTTGACCAAAAAAAGAAATATTTTATTTTAATTAATAAATTTTATTAACAGAATATTAAAATACTGCATAACATTATCTAACACATTATTATTCTTAATAAGTTTTTTTTTTTTTTTTTAAAGGTTGATTTTGTAGACAGGCAATTCAGTGGCCCACGTTAACTATGGTGGTATCATTTCCTGCATGAGCCACCCACCTCTTGACAAACATGAGGCCGGATTGATAGCCAGCACTGTAAGTGTATCTATGTCATTCCATTTTATGAGTCACATCATCTTATTGTCAAGCTCAGTGTCATTAGACTGGATTTCTCGAGAAGGGATCACTCTCCACAGGTCACTCTAGTTTCTCCAGGGTTGCATCAACTCCGCTTAGACTCTATAGGAGACAGACCCCAACACGCTCCGCAGCCGACAATCTTTCTCCCGTTCTGCTCCCTCTACTCCAGCAGCCACAATGGGAGCATCCAAGGCCGATCAGTTTCTGATGGAGCGTGACCTCAATTTCCTCTTCCTTTCACATGAGGAGAGACCAGGATAGAGGGATGAAAAATTGATTTGCATGTGTGTGGCTTTGAGGTGTTCAGAGAGCAAACGCAGTGCTCGTACAAGATTTCCCAGGGTTTGCTAGAGGACGTGATGGTTTGAAGTGAAGCGTGAGGGTTCGCTGAAAGTGGACGGGAGCGTCTGATGAATGATGTGAGCTGATGAGACGTCTCACCTTGAAATATGAACCCACTGCTTTGCTGTTAAAAAAAGGTTCTAGGTCAACTCAGACATTAAACTAACCTGACAGTATGAAAAAAAGGTTTACTAACAAAGGTCGAGATGAAAATTTGGTTTTGAAACCACATGAAATGAGAAGAAAACCACTGAGGTGATTGTTCAAGGAAACTGTATGCACATAAATAGAAAGTAGCAGTTATAGCATATGTTTACAACCAGCATCTGTGAACCTTCGCCATGGAAACTGAATGCAATTTAGAGATTAAAAGGTTCATTTAGCAATTAATCCAAGAAATGATAAATATTTGTACTATTTTATACAGCCATTTTGCACACATTAAGTCTAAGTGTAAATTAATTTGTTCTCCATAATAAGTGATAAATAACTTCTGTTGTTTGTTAAGAACACAACTCTGTCAAAATTAATAAACAAAATAAAGTTATACAAATAAAACTGATTATTGGAGTACTTTTTAAATTAATGTTTAATTATATGTTACTTGCAGTTTTTAGTGAAATTTACCAGCAACTGTAGTACATCTTTCACCATTTTCCAATTAAGTATTAAATCATAAATACACATTTGGTTTAATTACAATTAAGCAATAACTACAGTATAACAGAAACATATCCTGTGTTCTCTTTAAATTAGTTTTTAATAACATTTTTTGGTTGCACTTTATTTTACAGTACGTGTACTAACATGTACTTATAGTGTACTTTCAGTGTATTTATCTAAGAAAGTTCTGGTAATACAAGGTAACTGCATGGGGTAGGGTTAGGTTTAGGGGTAGGTTCAGGGTTAGTACCTAGTTATTACATAGTTATTGTAATTACTATAATAAGTACACAGTATGTACAGGAGGAACAGGACTGTAAAATAAAGTGCTACCCATTTTTTTAAACCTTGTGATCTCAAAAGTAAGATAATCGTTCAATTGTTTCTATTAGAATGCAATTAAATTAAAGAGAGATTTTTTTTAGTAACCTGTTTCTTTGGTTTTTGTCCTAAAAAGACCCTCTAATCTCATACACCTCTTCACTCAACATCTCAAACTCTGTTCATATGCCAAGATAGCAAAGTGTGCAATCAAATGAATGTGAACTCATTTCTCATCAAATTCACCCAGAAGCAAACAATTTGAGATGCAATCCGCATTCATTTTACATCTCTGGTGTATCACTGTATCTGAACACTTCATCTCATCTCATTTGTGTCTCTTCTTATTTCTCCTAAGGAATTTTAAGAGAACCATCTGAAACTAACTTGAAAAAAATCACCTGAGCCATGAAAGAGCAACCTCTGAGCAATAAAATGTGTCCCAGGGCTGCTATGAAAACTGTTTTGAACGCAGTATTACCTGAATCAATAACAGTCAGAAATGATAAGCAGAATCTGCAATAGCAGCTTCATGCTGTGTCAAGGAGCATGAGTTTACATCATTCGATTAAACTATTGCATTCAGAGACATGGATGTCAGGATAGTCAAGGGCTGTTGAAAGTTTCTCTGGCAGTCATAAATGTTTTTCAATGTACATTCATGGCCACAAGTTTGTGAGCACCTAAAGTTTGCTACAAAACACCTTTTAAAAAAAATAAAAAAAAATAAGAATCCTTGTGTATTGTGTATAACGTCCTTTCATTTTATTAAAGATAAATACTTCTACAAGTACTTGATTGTGACTCATCTACAGGTTAATGCAGTGCAGGTTTTCTCATGCTTGAATAATAGTTGATATTTGAAAGTGGTGGTGTGTGTATATGAGTTCATGCCACACAGCTATTCAGCTGAAAGTAAAAAAATCCCATTAATGTTCTCTTTTAAGAAAGAAATTTTATTAATAACGTATAAACATTAATACCAACCAGCTTCAAGATTAAGTATCCCTTGCAACTCACAAATAAATGAATAGGAATTATGTATTTGTTTGATGTTACATTTTTAATCTTATCCGTACAGCTGTGTGTTATCTTAAAAGCTTCCACAAAAAAAGTCCATGTCATTGTACAGAACAAACGGTTTGAGTAACAAGACGAACATTGCAACACTGTTACGTTAATATTGGGTAGACTACTCCGAGGTAGTTTTCCACCTCAATTGATTACTGAGACAAGATGGAGCCAGTTGAGATTGCACGAATCGTGCGAATCCACGGCATGATACGAGAGAGATTACTTGCGAATGAGCGGAATATACACCTTTGCCTTAGGCAGAGGTGGGTCAAAATTATCGGTCAAAATTATCCTATCGCTGGATGACGCAATTGACCGATCGGAATCGAATATTCCAGAAAGACAAGGCCTGATTTCAATATGCCAAATTTGTAAGAGGTATACATAATCTTGTAGGATTATGGGTAACTTCGCTACCCATAATCCTACAAGATCCAATAAGATCATGGATACTGGAAAAACACGCCAAAATATTTAGACAGCAACTACGTTTTCATGAAGCACTGTGAAAAATGCAATCTGGCATGTTTATATGCTTTAAAAAGACAAATTAACTAGATGCAATTACATTTTGTTTTTAATTGTAAGATCGGTAACTACAAATCAGTAGTTTATACTACACCATTGTTTCCAAAAGTTTATTTCCTCAAAAAAGAACTTCAAACTAAGTTTTGTATTGTTGTGATTCATCTTGAAGCTGTTGGTTCGGTTAATGGCTTAGAAAAGTGATTCCCAGCTGGATGTATATGATGGAAAGTTTTTTTTTTTTTCTTTTGTGAAAAAGATACTAAAAACAAAAAAGAAAAAAAAAAAACTTTCACCCTGATGCCATCCCAGGTGTATAAGGATTTCTTTAGATAAGTTTTATTCAGAAAAATGACCTTGTGTGCAAGTTTATGGGACCTCCAAGGAAGACATTTAAAAAAACACAAACAAGTGAAGACAGCAGTAATATGACCCCAGTGAATCAATGTCTTCTCATTCAAAAGAATAGGTGTGTATATTATATAGTAAATACTAATATTATAAACCATTACTTCTGGCTAGCTGTTTAAAGAGTTTAAGTTTGATGTAAAAGGCAGAATGTTGTGAAGAGCGCAGACGGCATGAGGGTGAATAAATGATGAAATAATTTCAATTTTTGTGTGTAGTATGTCTTTAAGCCCATTTTTGTGTTCTGTATTCCCTTTTCTTGATTACTGGAAAAAATGTATAGTATCTTGTATAATACATGCTGAATCCATTTCTAGTTTGATGCCAATTAAAGGGTTTTTAAGACTTACTTACAGTGCAGTGAGGATAAAACCGGTCGGGAAATACTGGCTTAGAACTCTTTATTGAGGAGTAGTTTGAAAACCCCAATGAAAAATGAGTGGGGGAATATACTTGCACGTCCAAGGCTGCTAGAAAAAATGGGTGGCCACTGTTGAGCTCTATTGAATTGGAAGCTGGGAGATACTATAGAGAGCAACAGAAAGACAGAGAGCTGGGCTGAAAAGAATAGGGCTGTATGTTCATTTTTAACACTGGATTCTGAGAATTGCAGGAGAAAGTCTGGAAGGATCCAATGCAATTTTTATGCTTGTCAGATTCTGTGTGTGTTATATTAGATAGTATGCATGCACATATGTGCCCGTTTCACACACAAAAGATAACGCACGTCCAGGCATGACAGACCTGGCAATAGCATTTTAGATCATCTTTCTAAATGTCTGAATGGAAATGGCATTGATCTGATAAAACTGCAGTTTAACTAACCTTTCTATCTGTCCTTTTCTATCCGTAAATGGCAGGCGTGTTGCTGGCGTGCGAGTACAGGGTTTGTTCGTAGATCAGCATCTGTCTCTGTCTTTGTAATGACAGTGGAGACTCTCATCTCGCTCCTGCTTATTGATTTTTCTCTTCCCATGTTGACGTTGATGTTGTGAAATGAGGTTCGGCTCTGTGAAATGTTACTGTGTTCAGTCGTGTGTCCTTTTCTCTTTCACTGCTGTTTCCTCCTTTCTCTCTAATGAATAAATTCCAGCTATAAAGTGTAACAACCACCCATCAACTCGATTTGCGTCTGTTTTATGAGATTATTTGTACGGTCCAGTTCCATAGAAACTCTGCGAGCTCATCATTTTAAATCAAAAACAGATCATTAAAGGGTAAAGTGATTACAGCTTCACAGGAAACTTTATGACATTATCGCTTAAATGTCGCCGCACGTTTGTAGATGTGTTCGCCAGAGCGTGTTTATAAATGTGTTCATCCATCTGGCCCTTGTGTTTTAGTTTATTATGTGAAGGCTAGTCATGCATAGCCAACCATTTGACTATCGGCGTTTAGTGGGGTCCAAAATTTTGCATATAAATATATGATTTAACAATTATATATGGCACAGATTTGTATTTTTCAGCATATCCGATATTATTATATGTCATTGACTTGTAATTTATTTGAATCTGAATACACCTAAGGTGCTGCCAGATTTCAATGTGAAACTAAATGTCTCATTGAATCACTACATGATTCCTGATGCTTGTTTGGACTCAGCCAGTTATTTAGTCACACATTTTTTCATGTTTTCTGAAAACAGCCCTGTTGGGCCACAATTTTCTTCCACAGTTACGCAGACTGCTTGCTGGCTGAGTTTTGCCTTCAAAGTCAACATGAAATAAAACTGGACCCGATTTATTACTTTCTTAATATACATTACAGGCTGAAGTCACCAGTGCATGTAATTCCAAAGAAAAAAAATATTTGTTTAATCATAATTAAAAGATTTTATGAATCCTAATGCTTCCTTTCCAAGATCCTGCAGTAGTTAATGCCAGCTAATGTTAATCTGATTGCATATAATGATAAGATATAAAGATGCATTATCATTAAGATGAATTTGACCTTCAGTCTTCATCAGGAAACCTCCTGAAATGTGTATGCTAGCAGTTTTTCCAGAAGCAACCACTGTCAACTGTTTTCTTGTTGAATATTCTGGTGCACTTAGAAATAGATCACATTATGAGTCTCTTATAATGCATGTTGGCAGATTTAGTTTGATTAAAACAAGCTCTGATGCAATTTCTCTGTTAATGTGGTTCATTTAAATTAGTGTGAATGCTGCCATCTGAACCCCTTTTGGTTCAACTTATGCATGAACACAGGTATAGACACCTAAATGAACCAAAAACTGGACATGTTATCACAAGATGCAACCCTAAACAGGACAGAGTGCTCAAGTATACGGTTCTTCTTGTCATAGGAGCTACGTTGGCCATTACTATTAGTATGTAACAGGTGTCAGAAGCACTGTCTCCTTACAGCAGATCTCCATATGTGCAACTGAAGAGTTCCTGGCACAGTTTTGACTCCTTTACATATTTTAGAAGCTGGTAAAAATACCACCAAATGTACACACAAATGACGAGCACATTTAACATAGCACACAGCAGTTTGGGATGTTTGCTAAATTTACAGCATAAAAGCTGTCCAGTGAGGTCATCTGTATCCTCATGCCTTTTGTGTTGTATCTTTAGGTTTAAATAAGTGTGAATGCAAAGCAAACCAAGACTAAATGTAAATGAATCAAGTCTCATTTGGTAAGACTTTATTTTGATAGTCCACACTAGACAGTCTATTAACTAGCAATAAGTAACTTTACAACCACATGTCAACTACCAGTCGTTAGAGAATTATAAAATCTGTCTGCTTAATATCTACTAAAACTTTTGCAAATATGTCAACTTATTCTACAAATCCTAACCTAAAAGTTTACAAATACCATAATGAGTTATTTGTTAATTAATGAGGGTTTCTTGACATGTAGATGCAATTACTCATGTCTAAAGTGGACTATTGAAACAAAGTGTAACCCTAGTAGGATAAGTTTTCACCAAGTTGTTAAAAATTAGTTTTTTCTTTTTGTCAGTGATTCTTTACCATATTTCAATAATTACGGTGCATATGTTTAGAGATGAGACTTAATTAAAGGGTCAGTTGAGCATCCGAGGTTCCTGTCTTCTTCTAAGAGGTCTTTGGGAGCTCATTATAATCTTCAGCGTTCTCTTACAATCATGAGTTTCAGCAGATTTCCACTCTGACTGGATGCAGTACTGGATGCCTCTGTATCTGATTCAGGCAGCATGTCTCTTACCAGGATCAAACTAAGCACACTCATTAGGAACCAGATAAAGCTAATTACTATCAATACTCTGAAGTATTTATGGAAATGAGTCACTGCAATTAGGCAGCTATACACAAACGAAGAGAATCAGAGGCTTAGTTAGGAAAGTCAATCCACATTCAAACAATCTGACTGAAAACCTATTTCAGTCTCTAATTAGTAAGTGATTTTGGCACACACGTGTGATTCATATACATTAATCCATGGATAGGCTGTAGGCTTTCTGCAGGAAAACATATAAATAATGTATGAAGCCCTTGTCGTTGCAAATGGGCTTTCTTTTGAAAGAATCTCTGTCTCAAATGAGCTGAATGCACCATTGTGTGCATCAAGTACACCCGCTCTTCTTCATATCTACCTTTAAAAACATATGAAATGATAATTAAATGTAGTTACTTTCATGATAATTGGCCATGGTTGTAGTGTGCATGATTTACTGCACACATTCTTAATCAAAATGTAATATTGTCTTCTTCTGAAACTATTTGTTCGGTTGGTGGTCCAAGAAAATAATAACATTTTAGTTTTTTTTTTCTTTTTATGACAGAAAATAGTAATAACCAAATATGAAAATTTTCACAATGACTTGAATCCATTAATAAATTAAAACATTTATTGTGTAAGGATGCAATACACTGATCAAAAGTGACAATTAAGTCATTTAAAATGTAAAAAAATATATTTAAAGTGCAGTTTATTTATTTTCTATTCATCAAAGATTGCTGAATGATCATGTGACACTAATGACTGTAGTAATGGCTGTTAAAAAAAACTCACATTTATCATCAAATAAATAGTATAAATTACATTTGAAAAAATATATATAAAAGAGAGAAGACAGTTATGTTCAAGTTGCAATAACATTTCACAATATTTCTGATTTTACTGTATGTTTTACTCAAATAAATACACTCTTGGTGTGAGCACGAGAGACTTTTTCAGAAAATTATCCAGATGCCTAAAATCAAATCCTGCCCTACTGAAGTTACATGCAAGTCATTTTGTATTTTTCTGCATTCTAGAAATGTGTTTTGTGGTAGTTAGGGTTGTGGCTAACAAGAATAAATTGAAGCAACCACTCAAAACACACACACACAAATAAAAGAGGACGGTGCACGATAATACACTCTTTGTGCTGAACAGAATGGACCAATCGGGCTGATTCCTGAGTAGGTGAACAGGAAATGCAATATTTCGGTATTACTCTCATCTCTTTAATGCCATCTGTCTGGTTTCTACTTAGCTTGAGTGCTTAAACCCACAGCAGACCTAATCCAACTTCTCTTATCATTTGGATATTATTTACTGATCAGCATCTGCCGCAATAAAGCTTTTTCCATTTAAAAAGCATATTTAATACTCACATCACCTTCAATGCCACTGCCTGTGTATTGGTGGCACAGAATGCGTTTGTTTTTGCATTTTCATCGGTCTGAATTAATTCACTTGTTTTCATTTCTGCATCCAGTGTATCACTTCTCCATTTGATGAAGATTAAATTGAGTGTGTGAGATTATATTGAATGCCTTAAGCAAACTAATGTGTGAATTGATTTGCTGGGGAAGATTGTTCTCACCGACTGCTGGCAGTTGCTTCAGCCTTCATTTCCTCAGTTTATTTTCGCTAACGACAGGAAGTCTCTCAGTACGTGAGAGTCATGTGTACTTAGTACAGTCACAGTGTACCAGACCTAATGATCACTTTACAGTCCTGCCGGGGGTTTTGACCAAAAAAGCCCCCAAGGCTGCATTTACAAATACAGAAAAAAAAGTTAATATTGTGAACTATTTTCTATTTGAATGCATTGTAAAAATGATTCTAATATGCTGATTTGATGCTACAATTTATTATTATTATTATTATTATTATTATTATTATTATTATCAATGTTAATATATATTTTTAAATTATATATATAATTGTCACTTTTGATCAACTTAATTCCTTTTTGCTAAATAAAAGCACACATTTCTTCCAAAAAAATATTGGAAGTAGTGTAAATATAGGACTCTTTCTTTCTTTCTTTCTTTCTTTCTTTCTTTCTTTCTTTCTTTCTTTCTTTCTTTCTTCATCCTGTCATGCACTCTTGGAGGTAAATTCTCTTCTCTCCTCTTATCATGCTGATGTATTGTAGCCCAAAGCACCGGCCCGACTGAATGAGACCAGAATAATTCAATCAGATTGGCTGAGATCTCATTCCAGGCTGTTTGCAGGCCACTAAGCACAGGCTTTGCTTCTGTCAGAATCCCACACAATGCCCTGGGACCGCTGATTGACAGCTCTCAGGTTCTTTCAGGTGGAGTTCATCATTACATTCCATTTTTCCTGGAAGTTCTGGCCGCTTTCCGTTGCGCCTCCGTGCCTTTCACATTACCCCATTACCAGCGGTGTGTTTGGGTGAGTTCATCCGTGTCTACACGTATGTGAAAGTGTCGATGCTTTTACACTAGATGCTGTTTGCTGGAACAGTCCACGCGGAGCAACTGGAGGTTAAGTGCATGACACAAGGGCAATACTCAATTGGTCACATCAGGGACAGGACAGACAGGGAGACAGACCACTGGTTGAAAAATTAATGGAAGAATGAGAGATAATTGTATTTTATGTGCATTAGTTTATATGCATTCACATTAACTGGACCAGCCCTTTTTTAAACATGTTTTACATTAAAGAAGCTACATTTATGATACTATTATTTTATTTTTATTTTTTTGCTAACGCGAAAATTGTTATTCATGGTATCTGCAAGATTTGTATGCTTAAATTTAAGATACCTTCCGATTTTTTTAAGACAAATAAAATGAGCAAGGTAGGGGTATTGTGTATGGTAACATTAAACTGTAAAATGACTGTAAAAAGCATGATTTACAATTCAGATACAAGTTTCTAGTAAAATAAAAAGTTTTTATAAAATGATAAACTTCACATTTAAGCCTTTAAACTATTTTGAAGAAAAGGAGTCAAAAGCATAAATTATTATAGTAATTTAAACAATTATCACTCAATTAATTAAATAACATAAATATATATTACTGTCTTCATTGTTTCGATTTTTTAAAGATTACCCCCCAGCCATTTTTAAATAGTGCTTTAAAAATTATCTATGTTTTTCAAAAACATTTATTTTCCAAAATGCATTTTACTGTTATTTTTGTAATGAGTTCATTCATGCAGATTTATTTATTTTACCTATTTTATCTTATTTTTAGTAATCAAAATGTCTTCATATTCCAGTGCTTCTACATTTTCCAAACATTGATGGAAAGAGCCAAGTCCCTGCCCTACATATTTTTTTATTTTCTTTTTTGATCCATTAAACTTGATAAGATTTGTCACTCATTCTGTTTAATGTGACTTTAAGAGGGGTTTAGTATACCACATAGTTTTGGAAAGCATGAACATGTGAACCATTGGTTCTCTGGTGGACATCATGCTTAACCATTATTTAAGGCTTTCTTAAAAGGATACTCCCCTCAAAAATGAAAATGCTGTCATCAGTTACTCACTCTCGTGTCATTTTTACACATGTATGACTGTCTTACCTCTGCTGAACACAAAATAACATTGACTTCTATTGACAAAATATCATCTTTTTATTTCTGGGTAGAGTATCTCTTTAAAATGGAGTAGCCATTCAGACTTGTTTATTTTGAAAATGCATAGTTTTAAAATCAGAAGGTGTTGTAGGACAGGTGTACATGTTTTTGCATGTGAGTGTATGTATTTACAGTACATGCAGGTGTGATTGTGCGTGTTGTAATTCGGAGTGCATGGATCGTGCTCCAGATGGTCATGACCCACAGACAACATTCATGCAGAATGTTCTATAAAAAAAAAACAAAAAAAAAAACTTATCTCTGATGAATGGAATTAAAAATGGAGGCAAATCTGCTTCCCAGAGTGCTTTGCACTACTTTGGTTTCTTTGAATGCTCTTGAATAGTGCAAACAGCTTGTGACTAGTGCACATCTCAGCGTGCTTTTACCATGTCTGCACTGAGCCACAGACCCTTCTCAGAAATAAACATCCTGTGTTGGGTTTTTGATCTCTGGATCGCTCCCTCTCTAACCCAAAGCTCTCTTTCTTTTCTTTAGTATATGCTTCATGTTTTTCAGAGCACAAATGCGGAGAATTCACATTGACGTTTGTAATATTCACATTTGTGTACGTACAGGAGTCACAGCAGGAGCCCGATTTATTTGAAGACCTGGGTTTGCTGGCTTCGGATCTTTTTCACAGAAACCCCGCTCATACTCCTCTTTCATGCTGCTGGTTTTGACATCTTTAACCTCTGTAGTTAATTTTATTATAAAAAAATTTTATGATAATGCACTTGTGCAGGACTGTTAGTGCTGGGGGGGGGGACTTTTTGGTGTTCAATTCTGTTCAAAATCTTATTAGAAATCGTAAAAAAAAAATACATTTATATATATATATATATATATATATATATATATATATATATATATATAGTTTTTAACCCTCATAATCTATGAGGTTATTTTTTAAGTGTGACTTTGGTGTCCAAATATTTGTTGAAGTAGCCTTTGGTATATTATTGACATTGATTGGTGTAATGATTAGTTATGATTGTTTGTCCCTGGTTATCTGTGTCAGAAAGGCTTTTTGATAAGGCATCATATACAAGAGGGTGTGGAAGGGTTGGATGTTATACGGAGAAAGTTATAGAGTTTGAATTCTGTGTGGTCACTTCCCTCTTTTCTGTCCATTTGTCCGCAGGAACTGATTTTAGATAAGAGTCAGGCTGAGCGGGCGATAAGCTGAACACGCGGCACACCACAAAACGTCTTCACCGGGGGAAATGAATGGCAGCTCCCAAAGGGACTGTTTGTATTTTTTTAGCTCTGTTTGTTGACGGAAACGGCAAGCTCCATGGCTGGCTTCTATTCTGTCAATCAGTTGTTGGTATGTGTCGAGACAATTCCTCAGCAGGCCAATTTAGAGGTTCAGGTGCCACATATGCAGAGACGACAGATTGAGTGCATGAAAAAAAAATATGAATGCAGCGGCAAGCCACAAACACAAAGCAGGGAATTTTACACGCACACATTTTTTTTTCTTTGTGGTCGTCTGGCTTTGTTTCCCAAATCCTCTCCCAGGCAGGAGTGCAAGGCCTTCAATGCCAACTGGCTTTTTATCTTGTGACATTTATTTCTTTCCTCTCCTTTCCATTTTTTTTTTTTTACCTTTTTTGTTTTTCTGTGAGGCTCAGCAGCTGTGCTGGTGCAGATGGGCTTGGAGCAGCACACCTCGTTGTAATACCACTATCTATTTCCACATAAACAGACTAACAAATGTCAGCTGCTTGGCTAACCATGTGAGCATGGCAACCTTTCCAGTGGCGTGAAGAAGAAGGTTGCTGCCTGTGATGAGATTGTGCTGTGTCTGTGGGAGGTGGGGGGTACAAGAGATTGACAGTCTAACAGATGTTCCTCATTGGCTCTTTGGCTGACGGTATGAGATATACAGGTCAGGGGCGTTAGGCAGGCATAGGCTGCAGGGTTAATTCGCCATGTGTTTCTCTCCCCCTCCAGCATCCATTCAGTTTTGTTTTTTTAAGTTTGCTACTGCACATGTCTCCATTTGCCTCTAATATTCTTGTTTCATTGACTAGGTTTACATACGTAGATGTTTAGTCATACATTGAATCTATTTTGAAAGATATTTAAGTTTCCAGAATTAATATGAGCATTAATGTACACTGTAAACAAAGTATTTACAAAAAAATAGTGAAAATCAACACAACCTAATTAAAAAATATGCTTATACCTTTTGCAAAACAACAAAAATACACCTATACAGTAATACTAGAGGCAGCAGAACACAACATCTTTTATATCTTTTCACATAAATTATGATTTCAGGAGTAGATTATCAATTAATTATTAAGACTTACATTTGCACAATACCATGTTATGAACTCAAAAACTAAGGGTACGTTAACACAACACCAAAATGGACAATTTGCTTTATGTTTTGGGTGTTCATTTAAATGAAAAAAAGCATTTTCGGAGGCTGAAAATGAAAACTTCTGATAACAGGTTTTTAGAGTGCAAGTTTTAAAAATTCTAGCATTATTGTCTCAGTGTGAACTATGAAAATGCAACTTGTTGAAAGCAGTGATGTCATGCGCAGTTGCACCTAGGTATTACAGTATGTGTTCAGTAGTATTAATGCATACTGTAGTACAGCGTTTTCAGTCACTTTCACGGATCCATGAGAGCAGTGACCGTTTTGACAAGTTTGTTTCTGTATGTGAAACAATGGAAAATGTTTTCCAAAATGAAAAGTGCAATTGTTATTGTGTAAATGTATCCTGAAACATTTTGATGTTTGCATCACATAATCAGCTGATGTGGTAAACTTGCTCCGTAGCACACCTGATACAGCACTCCTCTTGTAGAAGAGCTCAAAGACTAGTATAAGCAAGCTAAAATGGCATTATTTCTTTAAAAAATGAGTTCTCTTTTTATCTCTTATTTACTTCTGGTAAGACTATCAGTTAGGTTTAAAAGGTGCTATGTTATTTTCAATGGCCATGCCACGATGAACTCTGATTCATACAGTATGGCTTGTTGTTTTACCACATACTTGTTTGTTTTTACATGTTGTTTGGAGCAGGTTTTATCTGAAGTACATTATACCATCATATTTAAATGTTTTACAGAGTTTTACACATCTTTCTTGTTAATCAAACAGTAGAGCATAGTGCTGGCAAAACTAAGATCACGGGTTAACACATGAAGTTGTAGTTGCTTTGGATAAATGCATCTGAAAAATGGAAATGCAGTTATTCTTAACAAATGAAATAAGCTCTACTCTCTTCCAATAGGATAATAATTTACCTGAGATTGATTTTAGGGCAATTTTTTATTTCTCATTTTGCTTGTGGTCAAATTCTGCGTAAAAGTGTTACTTAATACAAGCAGAACCTTTTTTTATATATATCATACACCAAAAATAAAATTGGTACATCAAAACTTTTTTGTAGAGTGGCAATACTGTAATCAATCACACATAGAAGCTTTTTATTTGAGCCTCTCTCGCTCTCTTTCTCGCTCTCTCTCTTCTAATTTAGGCCTGTTCGTTTTTTAATCTCTCCCTTGTCAGGAGTCCATTCTGCCACCCTGTTGTTGACATGCCAGATTGTGGTTCAGAAGGCCCCAGTGAATTGTGGGAAAGGTGACCTCTGGTGAATGTCTTTTGTGAACCTCACCTTGCTCTGAGACGATAACACCTACTGCCAAAGAGGAAGAGACAGCTTTCGGGTTGTGTGTGTGTGTGTGTGCACGCAAAATCAGAGGAAAAACCAGGAAAGACCCAAATGCAATTCATAATATGCCATAATTTTTTTCCTATAATTGCATGTCTTGTAAGATATATGTTAATTCCAAACCCACACCATAAACATGGTCGACATATTTCATGAAGTCTGAATGCATTTAAATTTAGTTTGAAGAAAAAGGTCAGGTTTTTATGGAAGAATCTCACAAAACCTGCTAGGAATACGTCCTACATTTCACCCCAAAAGAAAGAAATAAGAAATGACATTTCCTATGAAGAAAAGTATGCATATTTTTAGTTTTTCTTCCTTTAAAGAACTCCTTTCTTTAATTGTTTCTTTGCATTATTTTCCTTACAATTAAGATTTTTTTCCCCTAAAAATGATCTGTAATGGAACTGTCATGCAAAAAAATCTCATTCTTAACGTATATTAATTAAACTGTAAAGTTTTTGGGCTCAGTAACAGTTTTTAAATATTTTGGAAGGCTGCATTTATATTTTTTTATAAGAAAAAAAGAGGATTACAGTGAAAACAGGAATATTGTAAAATATTAAATTTTAAACTTTTTTTTATTTCAATATACTTTTATTCCCGTAATGCCAGAAATCATTCTTATATGTTGATCTAATAATAACTGTGATAAGTTGATTTGGTGCTCAAGAAATATATACTATCATAAATACTGAAAACAGTTGTGCTGCTTAATTATTATTATTATTATTTTAAATATATATATATATTTTTTTAACATTTTCTAAATTAAAAAAAATATATTTAGAAAGTTAAAAAACTTAATTATTTGAAATATATTTTTTATAAAAGTGTTTTATTGTCACTTCTGATCAATTTCATGTTTCATTGTTAAATGAATCATTTAAAAAAAAACTGCTTTAAATATTTTTTACAGTAATAAAATAGAAGTTCAACATTAGTGAGAATCACCTTTAAGATTCATGGGAATTTTATTAACAGTAAAAAATCTGTGTTAATTTTCAGTAATTTCAGTGATGCGGTTAGGGCAAACAGTTTTAATAGTCCTGTATTTTCTTAAGGCTAAATATATATTTCTTTCCCTCCTGTTTGAATGTGAGCTAGACATGTTGTTGTGAGATTCATTCATATTTATGTGTGGGATTTCACTTAACTGGGTGTTTTTCATGTGACATCACGAGGATGTATCTTTCATGTGATGTGGAAAACCACAGCATTTTCTGAAATAAAGTTTGAGTGAGAGGTCTGGAAAAATGACATTGTGCCTATCTGTAGCAGTCAGGCTTGATTCCTCTCATTATTTCTTCCTTCCTGTAGGAATTAATGAGCTCTGAATCCCACACCTTCTCATCAGCGGTAACGCGGGTCACCATCAGTAATAGCCAGTTAAATGAGAGTTCTGCGGTCAAGACCGGAGATGATGGACAGACATGTCAGAGACGAGGTGAAAGTGTTTCCCACAGCTCTGTTGTATCTGACCGGCAGCACTGAGGCCAACCTTTCTGTGGAAAATAGGGTGGCGGTACTTAAGGAATGAAGGTGGATCTATCAGTCATATGGAACCAGACTTTAAAGAAAAATGAAAATTGATCTTCTATATTGCTAGTGTTTTGAAATTATAAAACAGATTTATGAGTGGATTATGAGTGAATAATGTCTCAAATGTCTCTGTGTGTGTGGTGCTGAAGGTTGTCGATGAGGTCGAAGGGACCAGGAACTTTGTCTTATGTTTCTGGATCTACAGTGACAGATTAATTAAAAAGGGGGTTGCAAACACGATGGGCCTTGCGATTGCTGTCAGATTCACAAGCATCACTGCATGTGTTCTGGTTCAGCGTGGTTTCACTAGCATGAACAAACTCATGTGATTAAACTCTACGTGAGTGGAAGGAACCGTCAAAGCTAGAGAACGGAAGAAATAATCAAACACAATTGCTCTATCCTCTGAAATGGGAATGTCTTTTCTATTTAAAAAGAGTATATGATTGTATATATATAATATCTTATGCACTCAATTAAATTTTTTTAAGAATAATTGTACTTTTTATTTTATTAAACAATGGCGTTGTCATATATGCATACACTGGCATGCGAAAGTTTGGGAAACCCTTGCAGAATCTGTGAAAATGTGAATAATTTTTAAAAAATAAGAGAGATCATACTAAATGCATGTAATTTTTTTTTGTACTGTCCTGAGTTATTAAAATAACTCAGTTCAAAAGTTTGGGAAGCCTTAGCTTTTAATACTGTGTTCTGTTACCTGATGATCCACGACTGTCTTTCTGTTTTGTGATGGTT
This sequence comes from Carassius auratus, assembly GCF_003368295.1. NCBI lineage: Eukaryota > Metazoa > Chordata > Actinopteri > Cypriniformes > Cyprinidae > Carassius > Carassius auratus. Next base: position 42,653 of record NW_020525251.1, read on the forward strand.
GTGCATGAGTCCCTTGTTTGTTCTGAACAGTTAAACTGAGAACTGTTCTTCAGGAAAATATTTAAGGTTGTGCAGATTCTTCAGTTTTCCAGCATCTTTGCATTTTTGTACCCTTTCCAGCCGTGACTGTTCGGGGACTCATGCACAACCATCACAAAACCGAAAGACAGTCGTGGATCATCCAGGTAACCACACACAGTATTAAGAAGTAAGGGTTCCCAAACTTTTGAATGGGATTATTTTAATCATTTCAGCATTTATTTTTTGTGTAGAGGACTAAATGTAAACATGGAAAAAACTCTGGACAGTACTAAATAAAAAATAACATGCATTTAGTATCATCTCTCTAATTTTGTTAAAATTATCAACATTTTCACAGTTTCGGCAAGGGGTTCCCAAACTTTTGCATGACACTGTGTATATATATATATATATATATATATATATATATATATATATATATATATATATATATATATATATATATATATAAATCATCATCAAATGTTGTGCAACACAGAGTAGTGTTGTTTTTAAATGAGTCTGTTTTTAAACATATTTAATAGGGATGCACGATAATATCGGCACAATATCGGTATCGATATGAATATTTCTGCCGATGAGCCAAACCTATATTCTCCAAGTGAAATAATTGACCTGTTTTTCAGATGTGAATGTCTGTCTACATTTGTAAAATAATAAATGTATGGTAGAATCAGTACAGAAGAGATACATGGATTTCTCTTCAGTAAAATTAAAGTTTAAATATATCAGTATATATTTGTATATATATCGATATCGGTATCGACATCGGCCAAAATTATTTTGAAAATATCGGCATATCGAATATCGGCCAAAATCCAATATCGTGCATCCCTAATATTTAATCATTTAATGATTTTTAAACAAAAACAAAAAAATCAGTTGTTTCTTCCTGATGAATGATGTGTTGTAAATGACTCATTCACATGACTCACTCATGAAGATGGTCACTTTCATTCCTAAATTATTCAGTATTTTTGAAAGAAACGTTTAGGAATGATTGGCTTGTGAAGTCCTTTGTTTCGTTCTTGAATGATTCAGTGTTGTTAAACAAGCTGGTTCAATGAATGATTCAAAAGACCAGTAAAGACGCTTGTCGCCACCACCCTGGATGCAAAAAATGTAAATGCAGTTAGAATTATTTTAGGTTTTTGTTTAACCACTTTGTTAAAATCATAGTCTGACTGCTTTAAATGTAAAATATATGTTGGATCTTGGAAAGTTGCAGTTTCATAGTATCTCCTATAAACAGAACAGGTTGATTGTAGGCCACATGTTTATGATAATCAAGCCATTGATCTGAACCCAGGCTGAATTCCAGATAAGTGTAGAGGGTCACTGCTAATCTGAACCCCATCTCTGCACCGCAATGTGCCCTGACACCAAATCAGAACCGAGTGTTCAGCACTCAGGCATCTCCAGACAGGTTCCTGCCCACAGCAACGATCTTTCTGCCAATCCACTCTACTGCAGACACACGGGTCATTTAGTTATACACTCACTCTCACAAGCAGACAGATCGACGGACGTGACACCCACCCTGTGAGGAGATGTCGAGAGGAGATGCAGGGGAAAAAAACAGAGAGTTCTCAGAATGACAGATTTGTTTGAGATTCAGGGAGGTATTGTCAAAGAGAATGAACTCCACTTTTGGTAGCCCAGGACTGTAGAAACAACAGTGATTTGTTTTTTTGTGGAGATGTTGCTGTGAATATGTGTGACTTTAGCTGGACAGTCACAGCTCTGAGTCTTGTGTCCTGCCGTCGTTACCAGCAAATTTTTTTCAGTGTCATGATTTTTTTTGGTCCTCCCAGGTTTGTGCTTTATTCGATATTGAACTTACAGTGCCTTTTTATTCTAAATTAGAATAGAATTTAAACTGAGGAAACAGGACGTAGATTTCCAACTGGAGTTTGAGTGTAAGGAAGCAGAATGAATAAAAAAAAAATCATTTTAAAGCAAGGTTTGGGCTTGCTTGAAAGTTTTGAAATAAATGTTTCAAAAATTTAAAGTTTTAATATCAAATATGTTGGTTTTAACTGATCAAAATGCAATAAAAAACAATGATGTTGTGAATTATTATTATAATTTGAAATATCTGTTTTTCTATTTGAATATATGGCAACATTTATTTTATTTCTGTGATGCAAAGCTGAATTTTAAGCGTCATTGCTCCAGTCTTCAGTGTAACATGATCCTTCAGAAATTCATTCTGATTAATATTATCAACATTGAACATGGAATTTTTTGTGGAAGCTGTGATTATTTTATTATTTTAATTTTATAATTTTTTATGAGAAATAGAAAGTTCAAAAGAACAGCATTTATTTGAAACAGAAAACAATTATTTGATCTAATTATATCTAATTATATTGTAATTATATATAATTAGGATAAATTATTTGTTACAATGTAGAATTCTTTAGTCATTTTTGATTAATGTATCCTTGCTGAATAAAAATATTATTTATTTATTAAAAAAATCGTAGTGACCCCAACCTTTTGAATGGTACGTTTTACATCATAAATGCAGTTTTTACACTGAAGAAACTGGAATTATCCTTGTTGCTTTGTCACACAGTCACATCAATAACCTTTAATGAGAAGTTGGAGTTAGAGAGCGTACAATCGACAGTCTCGACGAAACAGCTGATAATGCACAAGCAATGTTAAGTATAGCAATAACATTAATTAAATTAGCCTGTAAAACTTTCCCTCCAGTATAATTGATTCTCCGCACTGAGCTGCTGGCTGACAGTGCAACCGAACACACGGCGTTTGCTCTCTAAATGAGAAGTAGGTTCAAACTGTCTACTATAAGAAAAAAAGATTAGACTTCATAGTCACCGCTGCAGGGTTTTCACCCACACAGACAACAAAGCACATAAATGCATTAAAGGCTTTGCTCAACTTGCTTTTACAAACTTCAACTAATGGGTTTATTCTGCTCCTGTCATTCTCATTAGAAAACGAGGATGTGTTTTCTTCGAGAGGTTGCATAGAGCGACTGCATGTTTATATGTGACCAGAGCATGGGCTATTTCAACGTTGAGACATTATAGGGTTGTAATGAAAACACATTCACACTTGACATGGAACTGGCCAAAGCTACTTTCGAGAAATTCCTTTCACGCCACCGAGCTCAGAAACACATATGAATTTTCACAGACTTGCTTGGTATCTGTGAAGCAGCCGTGGCTATTACCATATTTGAAAATGCATAATATGTATTCTACGTTTTTTTAGTATAATGTATGAATTGGTTATGCTGTGAAAGTGTTGCTCCTCCAACTGAATTTTACAGCGCGAATTGATTGCCTCCTCAAAATTCATTACTCCTTTGACCCATCCGAACCGGGTCCGCAGCAGTGCACGTTTGCTTTTTTCTTAATTGCAGGTTGTCGGTCGGACAGTAATGTAGCCAACGGCGTCATCACACCGTTGACCGTTCTGCCACGTGAAGATGTTTAATTGGATTCATGGCCTTGAGACACATCTATCTCATGCTCGCTAAGTGGAATTTTTTTGCATTTATGAGATTATCAAAACTGTCGATATACCCAGGAAACAACCGGCCAGACTTTGCAGCAATTTCAGAGCTGCTCAATAATGCAACGCGGCATCCCACGTTAAGCTTAAGAGGATTTGAATCTTTAAATGGAAATCAGACGGAGCATTCGCTTTCATCTTCCAAGAGAAGCCGTAAGTGTAAATATTATTAAAGTGGGAGTGAGTGCAACTGTGCCACGAATTATTAACTTTCTTTGAGCAGCTCTGAACTGTTTTCGTGCCTTTCGACAAATCTTGAGGTTCTCGCGTCGTGGTTAATTTTAGTTGTCTGCAAGCTAATTATGATCTGGGAGATTTGATCAGCACAGGAAGCAGATTTCGTCCACGTCAGAGCTGTGAAAGTAAAACGTTACGATGGAAGCATCCAAAGCCGTTTCTAGTTCTGTGCTGTGACTGACAGCCGTAAGTGCTCGCCTGGTGGTCGGACTGGATTGAGTGCTTTGATTGGGCCCATTGTGTCCCTGTGAGAAGGAGATTGACAAAAATTACACAAGCTGCCATTTTCAAATGCCACTTAAAAGCTCCGTCTGCAAGCATCCCTGGGTTGTCATCTGTTTTGTTTTCTACGTACACTCTTTGCATGTGTATTCGCACCACTGAGTGATAGCGTATGTGTGTGCATGAATCAACTTGTCTACTGAATGTGCTAAAGATGTCAGTGGTATCCGTACTCTGCCCGCCAGCTCATAAAGTAGCCGAAGATGCGGCCAGGCTGAAATATTCTCTGATCTGCATGCTTGCGGCACAAGCTGCCCATGGGGATGGAGGCCTATAGACCTCCAGTTGCCAGAACTCAATAAATATTGAGTAATGAAGCAGATTTTGTAAGACTATGACTCAGCAGTGGCTTTGTTGACAGTCTGAGAAGCGACTCTTTCCTTAGGGCTTCTCTAAACTTGTGCTGCTTTCACATTAGAGCGTTTTGTGTGCACCGTTCACTTCTTTTTATAGTTTTGTGAACAATTTTAAGCCTTCATCTTTTAGTATGTATTTATTTTTAATTATACTTATAATTATATAATTATTGTTACTTTAATTTCAGGTTTATAAATTGTTTAAATATAAGTACACATTGTCCAAGGACTATTTTAATAGATATTATCCAGGTAATATAAAAAAAAAAAGTTTAAAAGCCAATGTTGGATTTATTTATTTATTTATTGTAATATCATGATTGATATTTGTTGCCTTTTATACTTAAAGTCATAGTTCACCCAAAAATTAATATTACTCCATGCTTTACTCATCCTCAAGCCATCCTAGTTGTATATGACTTTCTTCTTTCAGCTGAATACAATCGGAGTTAGGCCTATATTAAAAAAAACAGTGAATGGTGGTTGAGATTTTGAAGCCCCAAAAAGTGCGTCCATCCATCCAATTAAAAAATGTTTCATGTGGCACCAAGGATGGCTTTAAGGTGAGTATAGTGATTTTCATTTTTGGTTGAACTAACCCTTTACCATCAGAAAGTTGAAAAAAACAAACAAACAAACGAAAATTTAGAAGATCACTCCTGCATTTAATGGGATAGTTTACCCAAAAATTTAACATTTGGTCATTTTTTAAACACCTTCCCAAACCTGTTTAACTTTCTTTCATCTGAAGCAGACAAAATAGGTTATTTCGGAGGTCTGCGGGGTCTAACAACATTAAATTTGACCCCATTGACTCTCAATAAATGGACAAAACCACGGAAATGTTTTTCAATCTTCCACAAAAGTATAGAATGATATGTTATTTTTTTCTTTTGGGTGAACTATCCCGTTAATTGTGGTTGTCACTGTCAAAACTTTGCAGTCCATAGTCATACAGTTGTGCTGTTATCACAGGAACATGAAAGTAAATGCCATATCATCATTACTATTCCCATTTAATTTTGATGTCACTTGAATGTAAAGCAATTAAATATAAAGCTGTCAATGTTACTTTTCCAATCTTTGACTTTCTTTTGAAACCCTATTAATATGACCTTAGGGTTGATTAAGTTTAGGAAATCAGCATGCTCACATCTCAGGAGCCCAGCTGATATCCCTGCGGTGAAGTGTGGTGACTTTATTGAGTCTATCCACTGTCAAAAGGACGTGGTGTGTCTTTCTTTCTTGTCTGAGATCGATGCAGCACATCTGGCCTATTCAAATCCCAGCCCCTGCTGTTTTTAACCATTGAAATGATCAAATTAAACAGAGCAGTAATGGTCTCCACAAAGACACTGCGTTTGGGAATGGGCTACGGTTGTTCTTGTGGCGCTCCTGCACAAGGTGACGTTCTGAAAGGGACAAAAACATCTCGATTGTGATGCTGTTACAAAACATGCCACATGCTGCGAGAAAAATGTGAAACACTGAGGTGATTATAACAAGACTTAAAAAGAGAAGAAGTCACGTCAAGGGCTCATTGTTACCCTGTTGTTGTTACTAATTGAGTGGGTTTTTTGTACTTCTATACAGTATGTGCATCTCATTTATAATTAGCACTATTAAATATTAAAGACATGACCTGTGCTTTCTGAAGCATCACTCAAGAATGATCTGCTGAGACTTGTTTTGTTCTGTTTTCACTAACACTGGAATCGACTGGTGCCCGTTGCGTTAGCTTGAGGCTGTATGCACTGAAGACGCTGAAGCCGCTCGTCATCTCTGAATGTTCATGATCTCCAGATCAATCATCTGCAAACTCAAAGCTGGACTTCAGCCACAGGAAAATGGATGAATAATTCTGTTAATACCTTATTTCTCATTGGAAATGCATATTTCATTAGATTTTTGTGACTAGCAGCGAGACTAGTCATTTTATATGAAAGATTTGATGTAGGCATAGTTAGCAACAAAATATGCTTAAAGTAGGCTTAAAAATGCTTAAAGTACAGCCTACCGTAAAATGAAAATTCTGTCATTATTTACTCACTCTCATGTTGTTCCAAATTGCTTTTGACTGTTAAACACAAAATATATTTTGAAAAATGCTGTTAAAGAAACCGTAAGGCAATGGATACCAGCAACTGTTTGGTTAGTGGCTACCAACATTCATCAAAATATCTTCTTTTGTGTTGGGATTTTAGGAAGAGCAACATCATAAAAAAACAAAAAATGTAACTGAGCTTATATAGTAAGATTAACAACAATATATGGCATATACCAGTGACCATATTCTCATGTGTCTTAATGATATAGTTCACCCCCCAAAAAATAAAAATAAATTTGTCTTAATTTATTTCAGTCTCGTTGACTTCTGTAGTATGCATAAAAAATACTATGGAATTCAATGTGATGCAAAACCTTCACATCCTTTAAAAAGTCTTCTTTTGTGTTGCACAGAAGAAAGAAATTTGGAGCAACATGGGGGTGAGTAAATTGTTGGATGAACTATACATTTACATGAACTTAATTCATAGCAAGCAACAGACTGATGCATTTGTTCACAAACATTTCAGTCAGTTGGGGAAAATATGCAGTGAGACAACAAATGAGGCGTCTGTCATCTGAAAACACACTCTGCTAATTAAATAGGAGCAATGTAGTTTTGTCTCAACTGCTGTAAACACAACCTTATTGTGATCAGCTTTTTTATGTAATAGGACAGAAAATAAGGGGAAAGGATATTTTCATGCCGGTTCAGTTATGCAATGCCTGTATTAATGGGTCTGAATAGTAACATCAGCAGTCACTTTTGTACTATAAATGAAATGAGCTGAACATAGTTCAGTCAAATGTGCCAAGTAACAGCATTTAGAGCACTAACCAGTCAACCAGTGATTGCTTTGCAGGGCTTGAACCAGATCAACAGGATACTTAGAAGCCATAAATACAGTTTTCAACTCTCTAGTCAAAAATCAAAGAGAGTTGGGGATTTACACAAAGCTTTCTACTTTGGGGGATTTTAGCAAATTTTTCTACTTTTAAGCTCTTTTGCAAAGGCTGTGGTCCTGACACGAAGCCTGAATAGTTTTGCTGTCTTCAAAGATGGCCTCATTTTGTCTAATAAGGCATTTGTACAAGGCAAACTGAGAATTAAATTATAAATATACATGTATTTTATTCAATGCTTCAAGTATCAATTAAAAATAGTTATCTTTAAAAATAGAAGACTTTGCTCCAATATTTGTGTATTTTGTTAGGCATATTTCTAGTGCCACATACTTAGCTTAGCGGCAAATTAAAGCAAATTCAACTGGAATCGTCTGCTATTAGCTTGAGCTTTTCAAATCAACTGTGGTTAGGATGTTGCTTTAGAAAGTAGCTTCCTATGTAGGTAGCAGATGTGGCAAGGCAGCTCACCTGGTTTTTAAACAGAGCTTTAATTATAAAGTCTTGCTTTGCGCGGCAGAAACGTCAAGGGCAGATGAACGAGTGATCAAATCTCAGATATGAGACATATGAAGCAGCTTTAGTCATTTCTACCTTTAATAGAATTTTAATCAAATAATTATGACTGCAAAACCCAATTCCACCTGTCATTTAATCTAAAATAATAATCAGTTTCTTTGGCCCTATTAAATATTACATTATGCTAATATATATATATATATATATATATATATATATATATATATATATATATATATATATATATATATATATATATATATATATATATATATATATATATATATAGTTTCTTTTTCTGTACTGGACTGAATAATTGTAGATGCTTTGCTGTCCACACGCTTTCTCTGTTACAGGTAATATTCTTTATAAAACTACTCCAGAGGGTCATTAATTACTGGAGAAAGCCAATTCATATCTAGCCCAGCCTGAATAATAAGGGACAGGGGAGTCTCTTACACACCAATAATAAATTCACCCTTGTCCTGGCCAAGGATACTGCGGCCTAATCATTCCACAACTACCGTCAGCAGCCGTTCTTCATTGCTATTCTGCCTCCAACTCTGTAATCAGCACAAACATGGATAATTGGTGCAGTCTTTAAGGATGAGTTGTTGTTTCAGAGGAAAATGTTGAGCTTTGGGAAAAGAGATGGAAGTAGAACTGACCAGACGAGAATTATATTGAGTGTGCACTTCCATAGCTCAGGAGATTTAATAGAGGGCTCATTGTTTTGTTCCAAGGATCAGGCTTGATTCAGATAATTCAACTAAAATTTAGCTTCTGAAAGACAAAATAGAAACAAATGTGACAATTGTTGTATTTGTAGTATGAATTTTGTAAGCAGTTAATAGTATACAGTACACTTTTGTGTACATTATATACAGTGTACATTTTATTGAAGTTATAAATTATTAATAAAACTGATTATGGAAGAAAACATTGGAATGAAATACCATTCCGTTTTTGTGATTATTTTTAAGGTTTACTAGCAATATGAGTAAAATTGTAAAAAATAAAAATAAAAAAAAAATATTTCAATTGTATGTTTATTAGAATTTATTTAATTTATTTAATAGCATTGCTACTCATTTTGCCTTCAAATAATTTTTATTTTTATTTTTTGAGATTTCTAATTGCAAACTTTGGATCTTGAAGACACATGGCCTAGGAAATTACATTAAAAAAATTACAGTTGATGTAATTTGATGGAGTATAGATTTAGAAGAAAATATTACATCAGCCTTTCTGCTTCAAAATGTAACTTTTTCATGAGAAAATGTTACAGGACATTGTGACTTTAACAGAAAGAAAACATCTAATCAGATTTTATTTTAGCTACAACATTTCTAATTTTCATTTTGGTTTAACTTGAGGTTATAAAATACTGTAACTCACAGACACACACACACACACACACACAAATAAATAAATAAATAAACTAACAGAAAAATTACTAAAGGTAAAAAAAAATGCAAACTAATTCATTTTTAATTCATACATATTAAAAAGAAAAACTAATTGAAAATATATACTATATACTATATAGACTATAATAGTATCGGAATGATAAATATCCCTGTTTCTGAAAATTGTTTCTAATCCAAATTGATTAATCTTCATTGTCCATTTGACTTCACTTGTTCTCATTGCATTCTAGGAAAAAGAGAATTAAAGGTTTTAAAGAGGATAAACTAAAGCAATTGTAATTTTCATTTTTGTTCTATTTTTTGACAGCATATTTAAGAATAGGAAGCACAAAATGTATTTTCCTTTTTTTATGACATGCAATCAAATGTTTGGTGCTATTCCAGACTCACAACTCCACAATATTCAATAGGATGTGTTTACACTACCATTGTTGCCAGTGTTACTATTCAGAAGCTCATGAAACATGAAAGGGGCGTCAGATTTGGTTTCCTTTCTTTGCTCCAATTCTTATGACAGCTCCTCAACTCATTGTGTCCTGGCAGTCGTCCTCCAATTCAGCTCAACAATAGAAACACGTGAGCTTTTTGGTCCAGACTGTGGGATTAAGCTGTGCATGTCTGAATGGGGCACAATGACAGCAGGTCTGTGTAAATATATGCTGGGTTACAGTATCTTAATCCTGTTGTGTGTGAGCGAGTGTGTGTGCGTGCTTGAGCTTGAGAGGAAACCGCACTAAGGCTAGAAATATGCTTACGCAAGTATGCCAACCCAGAACATTTAGTCAACGTATTGCAAACGAAGCCCTACATGCTCATGTTCATGTGGTGATAACAAAGGTGCGCTAGAGTTACCTTTAAATGCCATTAAGCCAGATGTGTTATTCTTCGTGCAGCTAGAATAGCTATGAACATGACAGTTAAATTATTATTGTTATGATATTTTATGTAGTTTCTCTCAGAAATTAGACGTTAATATTAATAAACAAACCTGGTTATGTAAAGGAATAATGACTCGCCCTCTTTAAACTGTTCCTCTGCCATGACAGTAGTTGACCTGAATGAGACAATACTGTGTATACTATAATAATTATCAAATAATAAGAAAAAGAAGATGTTTTGAAATACAATTCAGATTGTTTAGCTAAAAGTATTTGCATTTACACCTTACTTATCAATAGTTTGTGATCTATTATATATATATATATATATATATATATATATATATATATATATATATATATATATATATATATATATATAAATTAATGTTTTTATATAGCAAATGTGAATTAAATGGATCAAAAGTAAATATTACAAAAAGTATTATATTTCAAATAAATACAGTTCTGAAAGGTTTCCAAATTACATTTTCCACAAAAATAATAAGCAGCTGTAAAAACTGTTTTTAATTTTGATTGTAATAAGAAATGTTTCTTTAGCAGCAAATCAGCATATAAGAATGATTTCTGAAGGATCACGTGACACTGAGGACTGGAGTAATGATGCTGAAAATGTACCTTTGCATCACAGGAATAAATTACATTTTAAAATATATTCCAATAGAAAACCGTTATTTTAAATGATAAAAAACATTTCCACAATATTTCTGTTTATACCGATTAACAATACAGCCAATATAGACAAGAAAAACCATCAAAAACATAAAAAAAAAAAAACAAAAAAAACTACACATTCTTGGATAGAGTGTGTTTCAGCTTTCATAAATCTTATTAGCATTTGTTATGTGACAAACGCGTACAGTAGTATGTCGTTAAAGTTAATGAAATAGTTCACTTACACAAACCAAATTACTTTTGAGTTTGATATACGTGCCATTTTTTTACTGCAACGTGAACTAATACTACTAGAAAATTCTGTTGCTTTTTCTCAGATACAGTTTTATATTTCCATGAAGGTCTCTAAAGTCCTCTATTCCTGAGCTCTCGCTTCTAACCTTGCCAATATTTTTGTTTGCAAACCGACAGAAGAAAACCCACAATACTCTGAGGAACAGAGAGCGTTCTCTTCAACGTATGCTGTGTGTATCTCTGCAATTTAATTATAAATGATCCTGAGGGTCTTCCTCTTTATCCTGACCTGGTGTGACCCACATAAATATTCTCTCTCTCAAGTGCTCCCATAATCCTCTTTGTTTCATTTTTTCCATCCTTCTCGGTGACCCTCCAAACTTTCGATTCTGGTGTAGCAGAGGCAGAGAAACAGAGAGCTGAAACAATATTAGTATTTCTAAGGCTTTAATCCGCTAATAGCATTAATTCTGTTTGGTGCTGTTTGTAGGCTCGCGGGAAGTGACCGAATTGTTTTCCTCTTGACATCATTTCTTGTGGTTTCACGTAAAAAGAAATGCAGAGAAAGGAGATGTCCATCAAATCGGATGATTTTAGACAAACAGACTTAAATCAACAGTTTCTGTGACAGCAAACAAGCTATTTAAAGGAGATCAAGAGTGCTCTGAAGGCACCGTGGTAATTACATTACCCAGCTGCTAAACTACAGCTTCACTCACCACACTGCTTCTAAACAAACATCATTACCCACAATCCCATCAAACAAGTATTTTGTATCTTTTGACATTTCTTTTCTCTCAATCTGTTTCGCTGTTACTCTAGCCAGCTGTTTTTAGAAATATTTAAGCCAGTTATTTTTAGCTGGTGTTTTCACAAGCAAAGCAAAAATGCTTGAAAAATGAAAATATGAAATTGCATAAAAGCTTTTGCAAAGCATTTTCATTTTGTTTGTGAAAACATTTTAATGTTGTGTAGATACAATTATGAGCTGACTGTGCGATGTATGAATTATTTGCAATATACTTTTTATTATTATGTTGAAATTGTGTACAATTAACCAATTTTCAGTGGTTTTAATACATTTAACATTAGCCATGAACATTCCTAAAGCCTGAACAGTTGATTAATTTCCAGGAAATCAGTTTGATTGAACTGTCCATTTCATTGAATTTCTAT
>NW_020525251.1:57500-97500 GCF_003368295.1 Carassius auratus
AAATATTCCTGAAGTCACTTTGCTTGTTTAGGATGCATGAGATACTGGATAATTTACACAAGGGTTTTTAAAACAAATTTTAATAAAATAAGAAAATAGCATGTTATTTTTTTTAGACTGTCCTGAATAAGTTATTTCACATAAAAGATGTTTGTAGCTATATATATATATATTCCTCAAGAAAAAAAAAAACTGAATTCATAAAAATGAACCTGTTCAAAAGTTTACATACCCTTGAATCTTAATACTTTGTGTCATTTCCTGGATTATCCACAACTGTTTTTCTGTTTGGTGATAGTTGTTCATGAGTCCTGCATTGCTTCTTAGCTGTTCGACTGTACTGTTCAACTTTTTAAGTTTGAGATCCATATTTTCACACTAAGGACAATTGAGGAACTCTTATGCAACTATTGCAGAAGGTTCAAATCCTCACTGATGCTCCAGAAGGAAAAACCTTGGATTAAGAGCAAGATCATAAGAAAAATTGTGGCATGTAAAATGTTTAAAAAAAAATGATTTTGGACAACAGCCATATAACTATTACTAGGCATCCGGTGTGGCTCATTTCTGATATGAAATATTCCTCATAATAAATATTCCTAAGAAGTGCACATTGCTTATTTAATTTCATAGTTATCCAACATATTGCCATTTGAAACTACTGCTTGATATTGAATTTAGAGACCGAATCTCTTGAAATTTTATTGAATGCTTGTGACATAAAATACACAGGAAATAGTTTGAAATGTGCAGGAGATATCCGAGTTTCCCCAAGAGAGCTCTTCTTCCGTCGTTTTAACTCAGCACAGCACTATAGAATGGCAGAAATATTCAGCGGTGCATCAGATAAGGTCTTAAATCCCTTTTAGTGCCGTGTAATTCCTATGAGTACGTGCTGTTCAATTTTTATTAAATCTATATTTGGTGTTTTGCCTGCGGACCTAAAGAGAAAATTATGCTCAATTAAATTAGTCATGTTGAAACCCCTAATTAGCTGTGTTCCCTGATAAGAAAACCCAATGTGGGATACGGCATTTAACCTCATCTCGCCCTGATGCTGTAAATCTCGATCCAACCTAATTCACACAGCGATGGCATCATCAGGGAGGCGGCTCCCTACGTTGTTTCCCTCTTGGGAATCATTAACATACTTGCAGGGAATTAACTCTGAATGATTAGTGATGACATCAGAAATCAGGGCGTGGCTATGGGTGGGAAGTACCAACCTGAAAAGGCTGCCTTTCCATCCAATAGAAAACCGGCTAAATTAAAGTAACTTAATTGGCTTCTGCATGTTGTTCTAACTGATTATTGGCCATTTGTATACTTTAATGCTGAATCATGCATTTTCTGTAAAACTTCTTTGAGACGATATACCGTATACTGGGGAAAGCACTATATAAATAAACGTGAACTGAATTAAAATCATGATGGGCTTGAGTGTCCTGCTTACAAAGAAGAGAAGGACCTTCTTGTGTCTGGAGATAAAACCTGAAGAGCAGATGAATGCCGAGCGAGGGTCTCTGTGAGGGAACTGTATCATCCATCATTGGCTACAAACAGGTAGATAGCAGAGCTACACAAGGCTAATTAGCTGAATCAGTTTTTCTACAGAAGAACTGACTCTGAGCCAGTGGTCCAACCCTATCTCAGCCGACCAGATGAGGAGAGACTTGGGTAATCTTCACACAGGAATCTGCCCCGGGGTGTAAGAGATATGCTCTAGTCAGCTCTGTTGAGCGTTTCAGGACTTTGTTTCCCTCCCATCAAAGTCTGCAGAAGGTGCCCCAGGTCTGGAAGACTTCCTGCCGTGTTCATCTTAACGACCCTAAAGACTACACACCAATTGCTCTTCCTTCACACATCATTAATATCGTTGATAGGTTGGTCCTGAAGTAGCTCCGTCCCCTAGTCACAGACCATCTGGACCGGCTGCAGTTTGCTTACCCTGCACAAGTAGATGACAGATTCACATACTTAAATGTCATGATTATAAAACGCTTGTATGATATGATTTCATCCTAAAGGTCATGGATTTGATCCTACTTTGACATTTGAGACTGTATTGAGATCTTTGATTTACTGTAAGTCAAATCTGATGCAAATTCTACTCCAATATACACTACCATTCAAAAGTTTGAGATCAGCAAAATAAATAAATATGTATTTAAAATACAGTATTATGCAATATATGCGTACTGTAGGCCATTTATTAGTCTGTTCATATTGCTGCTTACTTTTTTCCCACACCTGTAAATGATATTATTCAGAAGTTTGGGATTTGAACAAATCCTTAAGCCCTAATATTACTGTACATTCCCACACCAGCTTCTTATTTTATTTCTAAATGTACTGCTTCTTATTTGGCAGATAGAAAAGAAATCCAGCACTGTTTGTTATACAGGAACAGTTCAAGGACATCTGTATATCAGCACATACAGTTCTCCGGCAGCTCAGGTCAACTGCTCTAATTTGACTGTCAGAAATGAATGCACTTGCACAGGTCTCCGTGAGGTCACCTAGTGAAACGTTTGTGTATGTCTGTTGAAAGGACACTTTATCTCATACTGTATTGGATTTTTACATTTTCTTGGGCAAATTTGAGTGGTACTTCCACCATTAATGTAACTTTGTTTTACTATCTATCTGTCCGTCTATCTGTCTGTCTGTCTATCTATCTATCTATCTATCTATCTATCTATCTATCTATCTATCTATCTATCTATCTATCTATCTATCTATCTATCTATCTATCTATCTATCTATCTATCTTTTCTAGATAAAATATCCAGTTGATTTACACTTGATGTTTACATTTGAATTCATTTCACTTCTACTTCATTGCATTCAAATTAGAATTGCAATTCTACATCATGTTTGCTACATCAATTCAAATTCACTGCAAATTGAGTAGCTGAACTGAGATTGAACCGAACTACTTTTAACAATACTAATAGGCTGAATTTGTAAAAGTATACTAGAATGAAATGCTCATACTATTTTCCCCTATCATTATTTGGCAGAAATAGTAAGAGGAGTTTGCCGGTGTGCTATTTCGAATTCAAACATAGTGATGCTGCTTTAGCAAACGCTACTTAAAAATGCGTGTCATAAGTCCCCAAGTCCACTTCACAAGCAGATTCCAAACTTTTTGTCTCTGGAGACTAGAGAAAGCAGAAGCAAATAGATTGTGATGGTACATAAGCAAGGGAGAGAGAGGGGAATGTAGGGCTATAATTTGAGCGCAGGAGAGAGGGAAAACGTTTCTTGTGCAATGAGTTGAAGAGCGAGAGAGACTACAGAGACCCGTTTGTCTGAGTTTGAAGAGCTGCTCTCTGCCATTAGGACATTTTTTTGGGTAATGCAATAAGCAGATTCACATGATGTGGCCGTAGGGGCCTCTCATGCTGCCTCGGGGGCCACCAGGGGCCCCTCCAGGCCCTGCAGTGCTCGGAATGGCATCACGGACCGTCCCAGGCTGCCAGCTTATTGCTGGCTCAGAATGATTTGTGTTTGGTCAGCTGCTAGAAAAGCAGCTAATTAGCTCTGTCATTTATGGCTAAAAAGTTGACTAAACGAGAGGCCGGATGGCTGGAAACTCTCTGAGGGACAAACGGAGAGACATGTAGCTCAGTGAGATGCTTCTTATTTCATTAGCCTCATCTAATTTGCCCGTTTTGATTTCCCCCTCCCCCTCCCTCTCGCTCTCTCTCTCTCTCTCTCTCGTGCATCCTTCCACCTCCATTTCCAACCCAGGCTCATTAGAAAAACGTGCTTGTGTTGACATTTCTGCAAAATGATTTTACATTGCTTCTTGCACGTTTTGCTACACTTTTAAAGTGAAATGTCTTCAATTATGCTAGAAGCTAGTTCAGGTTCATCCGAAACAGATGAACATTAATCTGACAATGTTATATTTTCATGATCCTATATATCAAACTTTGTACTTTACTGTTTAATGTTTTATTACATTGGTTGATCGAGGCCTACATATTGTGGTACTTTGTTGTGATTAAAAATGCTCTTGAAAATAGCATAGCATCTACACTAATACTTTCCATAAACAGAATGATAATGTTAACAATAGATAATATGAGATCAAAAAAACACACACATTTGATAATGCAGACATGTTATTTGTACTAGGCTTTACAAGTGTTTAAACTAATTTGATGAAAGCGTAATGCTGTACCAGTGTGCTACTGAGCAAGTTTACTATGTCAGAAAAGCCATACAAATGGAATTGGTTATGTGAGGCGAACATCCAAAATTATAATTTTACAAATCATGCACAATGGTAAACATTTTTTTAGGTCATAATCAAACAAAAAGAAGTCTTTATTAATGGATAATCTGTCCTTAAATCATTATTTGTGTGAAAAGAGAATAAGTTATTGGTGTTTTACTGCCATACAAGCCATCATATCAGCAGGAAACTGCATTGAATTGTCTGTAAGGGTATGTTTTTGTAGTTTTGCACTAATGTAGACACAGGCACGTTTTTCCACTGAGCCTGCTTAGGTTGTCCATTTCCTCCGGTTCCTGTTTTTATTTTCCTGTACTTTAACTCCAGCCTTGAATTACTCTGTAGCGGTCAATGAATTCACCTCAACTAATAGATTCATCTCTAGCATTGCTATGTCCGGTTGTGTTATTAAACATCAAGGTCTATTTCTGCTTTACTCGCATGAGCGAAATGCATTTAGGGGCTGCGGTAATCCTGAAAGCGTGGCGAGAGAGATACTACACCAATAAACACAGCCACCCAGCTCAGGGATCTAATTAAGAAATGAAGCACAACATATAATTTAGCACCAAACAATGTGCAATTTCCCCTTCAACCTCTTAAATTGGTGTAAATGATGTCACCCTGATGGCCAACCGATCTGGCAGTAGGGGTTGATGTCGGGTTATGAGTCCATTACTACTAACCTCGTCTCCCCGTTGCTCTGTGTATTTCTAAACCACAAGCTTAAATGACTGGAATGGTGTGTGTTGAAGATGAGAAACAGAGAAAATGAGAGCATAAAGTAGAGAAAATAAGGCAAACTATTTCACAATATATTTGTATTATTTACTAACCACCCACATACCAGTTAAACTAGGTATTATCTATGCTGCTATAGCGCTGCATCATGCGTATAATTAACTGTCGTCGTTATCACACAACTCCCTGAATTGGCTTTATTATATATATAGCATTAGTCGCACTGGCTGATTTGCTATATGCACAATTAATTTTATTTTATTAAAAAGAGATAATATTAATTCAGGATAATTGGGACATTTTATCCCAGGCATCTTAATAGGACAAAGTGCTGATTTTTGCTGAAATCTATACTATTTGTGTATATTTTCATGTGATTCTAGCAACATTTTAATCATGATTACATTTTAAAAAAACTATTTTATTTTATATATTTTATAAAAATAAACTAAACCTGCATTTGCTTTCACATTAATTTAACACAAAATCTTTTCATTAACCAGACCTTTTCCTTTTAAATTAACTTTTCTTTTCTTTTTTCTTTTCTTTTTTGAGTGTATGCAGTTCATTGTTAGTGAATTCCTTATTTATATCTATACCTTGACCTAAAATGGTGGAAAGTGGGAAATAAAAAATCAATAAAAAAGTTCAGTAGATTGTGATAACACTTTAGATTAGAGAACACTGCTCTATTAACTTATTAACATGGATATTTCTAGCACATTGTCTTATGGAGCACCTATTACTGCCTTATTCTGCATACTCTAGATCAGGGTTCCTCAATTAATTTTCACCGAAGGCCGGATTCTGCTAACAATACCAAGCCAAGGGACAGTGACTATATATATATATATATATATATATATATATTCGGCTGAAGGTCTGGAATCTATGGAAGCTTTCATTGGCCAAGGCCCGACCATGAGGCTGTTTGACCGACATGTCAAACAACCAATCAGAGTTTGTTTCTTTCAGTGTCATTGGTTCAGGTGTGGAAATATCGCCAAAATAACAGATCAGTGTTAAAAATGTTGGACACATTTTAAAGATTCTAGCCTCAGATTTAAATATACCTTAGATATTTCACATAATGTTGAATATCCAGCATTTAGTTGATCCTGATAAGTGCTTGTTGTCACAGTTGTAAACTCGACAGCTTTCTTCTTTCATGAGGGGGTTGAGCATCATGTAGCATCAGACGTTTAGCCAACATTTCGTTGGCGCTTGGTCGCGCCCAGGCGGCAAGGAACTCGACCGGAAGTTGAAGTCGGCTGGGTGCCGCCATCTTGTAGCAGAACTTCACTTGCGTTAGCATTCCCATTGACTCTCATTCATTTTGGCGTCACTTTGACAGTGAATAACTTTACATCTGAGGCGTTTAAAGACTCTGTTTGTCCATTATTTATTTCTAAAGATACACGACAATGTATAAAGGGCTCCATTACCTTCTATGTTACATTATGGCCCCGTGTAAACAGATTTTGTAAAAATAGGGTAACGATTGTGTCATAACCATGCGACTCTCTGTCGCATTTCCGTACAGACAGGAGGAGAAGCTCGCAGGCAATTAACTTAATATGGCGTACTGGCGTTACATTTTAAAATACTATTCAAAATAATTAATCAGAATACTTACTCCTGCTCACTGACGCCAAAGAACTCCCCGCTCAAGCTCGCCGTCTCTGCAAGATTAACGATGGCAGTTTGCACGCACAGCTACTAGAAGATTTAAATCTGTCAGACAGGTTGCTGACGTAATCAAGCTTAGTTTGAGTCTGCGCGTCAGAAACGGAAGTGCTAAAAAAACGCTAAAAATGGGCTTCACTTGTCTCAATTGAGTTCCAATGGGGTCACTGTGTCCATTTCTTTTACTGTCTATGGTCGCGCCGTGCTTTTCGCATCCGGTGTAGACATGATGTGAGTTAATGTCACTTTCTGATGCTACATTTGAATTTTCATGGCAAATTATTTTATATTAGCACTGGCCGTACATTTTTCTCTTGGGCTGCCATTAAGGAACCCTGCTCTAGATCTCTTAACCCTATCCAATATCTAAAAATAACCACATCAACAAATACCTTACAGACTATCAATAAGCAACACATTTCAGTTAACCCTCTGAGGTCTAAGGAGGTTTTGGGGGCCTGGAGAAGTTTTGTCATGCCTTGACATTTGAAACACCTACATGGCTAAAGTCTAATATCACTGTAATCAGCACAAACTGGGCTATAATAATATGTGAGAGCAGCATGTATGTACATGTTTGTGTTTTTGAGAAAACAATGTTTATTCATGGTTAGTGAAAAACTAGTGAATATGTGTTCCCTAGTCTAAAGTGCTACCGAGATTGGATCTTCAAAGTGGTTGAGTACTGCTTTCGTTGTCCTGTTTCAGTGCCATTATGTATATTTAGCTTTGAGTAAAGCAATTTCTAACCTCTCTGTGGAGGAGTGACATGTCCTAGCATGCATCATGCCTTCTAATTAAGAGCTGTAGTGGTGAACCAGTTTTGATGGAGCATTTAATGTTACATGGTTGTGATATCACTGGTGATTATCCAGACTCTGAAGAAAATCTTCACTCAGATTGAAATCTGAGAGAGAGAAAAAACATCTTTACAAGACATTCTGTTTAACGCCGTTCCTTGTCCTGCCTTTTATTCATCATGGAAAAACATCTCAAGTTTTCAAACATCAAAGAGCCGAAGGCATCAATCACATTAAAGCAAGACGAGATTGACTTGCTTTTGGAATAAAGTATCTGGAATAAAAAAAATTGAATATGTTCTTGTGGGCATACGGTGGGCGGATTGGTCGGTTTAACTCAAGTATTTGGTTGGGAATTCATTATCTGACTGCCAGTAGCATTGTTCATTTACATGCATTATTTTCTCCATTAAAAGTATCCAGGTATTCTGATGAAATAAACATTTTAATAGAAAATCTCACTTTTCGCCATTTCATCATTTGATAAATTACTGCTGTCATGAGCAATAGAGAATTTACACAAACATCCTTTTTAAACGAAGCTCTATACATTAATTGCATCAAGCAAAACGCGTTGACTTTTGAGAACAAACTGCAATCTATAATATGCTTAATTTGCATATAAAGAATGTCTGTTTGAGCAAAGAAAGAATGACAGTGACTTAATTTAAATATGCAAACAACACCCTATCAGTGCAGATGGTGCTTTGTTAAACTGAATTGTGGGTGGTTAGTGATTAAGACGTGCTTGTGCTGGAATCTCATGCACAAAAGTGCTGCAAGTGCTTAGTGAATGGCTCTTCGACTTTCAAAAAGTCATTTTAAAAAGCCAACATGAGATCAGAGATCCAGGAGGGTATAAACAAGATGTCCTAGAGTCGAGAGACGATGTGACGGCAGGGACAATCAGGGTTGGGAAGCAGCCCTAAATCATGCCACAGATATTTATGGGGATGCTAATGACAACAACTCGCTTTTAATGTCAGGTTTCAACCTGTGATTGCACACTGGGTTGAGTGACTTGGACGTCCTGACAGTTGTAATTATCCTAGTGTCTTCTGTCAGACTGGCAGGGGGCTGAATCTACCTCAATTAGACTGGCTAATGTTCTCGCTCTCATTCACTCATTCCCTTCAAAAACATTTTTGTGGTTTCTTGAAGGACAAGAAAGCACACGGATTTGTCGTTATGCCCTGCCAACAGCGGATGTGTCATTGGAAATGTTTCCCATTTGAGATTTTTTTATATCCTTTGGGAAATGTTGGGCCACTTGGTTTATGGACAGCCCTTTTTGTCCGCTCATTTTCCACTCAAGTTCATGTTCGGTTCTTGCGATGACTCAGAGCCACTAATGTGTTCGACCGAGGTCAGACCTTCAAACACTAGCCTGCTCCATTATGTGTGCATCTCTGCTCCGTCCATCATTTATTTGTCTTTGTGGACGGCATTTGAGAGGACAGGCTGTTCTTTTTCAGAACTGTGGACACAGCATGTTTTACATTTATATTTATATGTAAAAATTCTATTTTTTATTCATATTTACTGTTATACACTACTGTTCAAAATTCTAGGGTCAGTTAAAAAATTCAATGGGATTTGCATTAATTTAATGAAAAGTAAAAACTTTTACAGTAAAACAAACGATTTCAAATAAAATGCTGTCCTTTTGAACTTTTTATTCATCAAAGGATCATGAAAAGGTTTTATAAAAATAATGATTTCCACAAAAATATTAATATTATTCACCACAACTGTTTTCAACATTCATAATAATAAGAAATGTTTTTGAGCAGCAAATCGGCATATCAGAATGATTTCTGAAGGATCATGTGACACTGAAGACTAAAGTCATGATACATGAAAATTCAGTTTAGCATGACGGGAATAAATTATATTTTTTTATATATTAAAATTTTAAAAAAGTTACTTTAAAATGTTATTACATTTCACACTGCTGCTGTTATTTTTACTGTATTTTTGTCAAAAAAAAATTCTAATTTATTGAACAGAACATTAAAAAAAAAATTCTGACCACAAACTTGTTAAGTTGGGTAAGTTTGGTATACCTGCCTGTACCTATCATTTTTTAGTTAGGGGTATCATCACATTTCAGGGTCAAATGTTATTATTTTTTAAACACCTGACTCATTATATACACACACACGGAGAGAGTATCTTCTCTAACTAACACACCCACAGGCAAATGTAGAGCAGGTATTGCACATAAATATGCATGCATGTCCACACACACACACACACACACACACTCCCTGTTACATTGCAGTGATTCACTGCATTCATTTCATCTGTGGAGAGCAGTAGGGTACTGCTATATACTGCTGCTCTCCCAGTAACACTTAAAATAGTTCACAAAAAATGAACATTCTGTCATCACGCATTCACCCATAAGACTTTATTTCTTCCTCAGAACACAAAAGAACGACAGCACAGGGGAAGATTATCTGTAAATGACGAATAGTAATACGTTCCTTGCAAATATGACTCAAGAAGACTTCACAAGTCATTTGGATTACTTTTGTGGTACTTCACACTGCTTTTTTTGGTCTTTTGGGAAACTTGAAAACTTCTGTTAACTACAGATATGGCCATTAAGAATGCACATTTTTTTCGCGACAGCACACAATTCATCATGTGTGATCACGGAGCTCCCTGCAGGCCCTTTATATGATTTTTAAAAACATTGTTGTGCTTCATACAATATCCACCAGGTGATGCAACGAACAACATTCTGCTGTTAAACACCCAGACAAGATCTACCATGATGTTTAAGTGTAACGTAAAATAAAGAAAAATAAATAAATAAGAAGAAATAGGATTACAAGATTAAGGTCATAATATTTCTATAATATTGTATAAAATTATGAGAATAAAGTCATAGCACTATGAGATTAAAGTCATAATATTTTGAGAATAAAGGTGTAGCATTATGTATGAAAGAGTTGAAGTGCCACGTAAAAAAATAAAAATACTTTGAGAATAAAGTCAAAATCACAAGAATTAAGTTGAAGCAATTATGAGATTAAAGTTATTATATTTTAAAGTATTGCGCATGAAAATGGCCCCGATTGGGAGCACCAAGAGAAATCCCAGTGGCCTGGCCACTGATTTGAATATTTGAACTTAATTTTTTAGTGCTCTTTATGATACAAATCATTGCAAAGCATTTTATTTTTAATTAATTTTCAACTACAATAATTAGTAGTAGCTTATCACTGGTGACTGTCAGTTTATGTGCATATGGTAGAAATGTATGGAAAAATCTATTAAAGACTTAATAAAACAGACGATAAACAGTATTAACAGCAATTATTATATGATGCAATCACACTTATAGCAAAATTGTGTAGTTCTGTATGTTGTTTAGGGTTAGCATCATCTGAGGTCCTCTGAGGGTCAGCATCATCTCTTCTCAGGTGTTCAGGATCCAGACTGGAGCTTGTGTAAATCCCATGGCAAAACAGGGAAACATAATTAGTGTAGTTGCTGTTCCAACCAACTAAAATGAATTAGTTTAACCCAAGCTAAAGAATAATAATGAACATTTAATCATATACAACTCCAGTCCAAAATTATAAGATGCATTATTCGAAGGCTTGGTGAAAGAGATGCATTTTTAATCTAGATTTAAACAGAGAGAGTGTGTCTGAACCCCGAACATGATCAGGAAGGCTCTTCCAGAGTTTGGGAGCCAAATGTGAGAAAGCTCTACCTCCTTTAGTGGAATTTGTTACCCTAGGTACTACCAAAAGTCCAGCATTTTGTGACCTTAGGCATACCTGTCAAGTATCCCGTTTTGGCCGGGAAAGTCACGTATTTTACCCTTCTTTCCCGCCGTCCTCCCGTATTAGTATTTTCCCGTAAGTCTCCCGTATTTTTATTATTATTTTTTTTTTTTACCTGCGTTATTAATAAAATAATAATAATAAAAACATTCCCAATCTGAGCTCTGTCACTAGTCTCGCGATAACTCCCACCTGTAGTAGCCTGTCGCGAGGGGTGTGTGAGGTCAGATGACATGAGTTATAACGTGGGAAAAACAACAACAACAAAAGAAAAAACAGAGAAGGATGATGGATGCTACAATAGAGAGTGAAGGCACCATACCTGTCAAGTATCCCGTTTTGGCCGGGAAAGTCACGTATTTTACCCTTCTTTCCCGCCGTCCTCCCGTATTAGTATTTTCCCGTAAGTCTCCCGTATTTTTATTATTATTATTTTTTTTTACCTGCGTTATTAATAAAATAATAATAATAAAAACATTCCCAATCTGAGCTCTGTCACTAGTCTCGCGATAACTCCCACCTGTAGTAGCCTGTCGCGAGGGGTGTGTGAAGTCAGATGACATGAGTTATAACGTGGGAAAAACAACAACAACAAAAGAAAAAACAGAGAAGGATGATGGATGCTACAATAGAGAGTGAAGGCACACCTGCCAAAAAACCAAAACCCATGTGTAAATACCGTGATAAATGGGACAGCGAATTTACTTTTTTAAAGAATGCAAAGTCTGCAACAAATTGGTACAACAACTCACTAAAAGAGTAAAAGAAAAGTTATGTGAAATGAAAAGAAAAACTGTTAAAGAAAAGAAATATGAAATGAAAAGAATGTGTGGAATGAAAATAAAATGTAAATGTAAAGACAAGCAATGTTAAATTAACAGAAAATATGCAAGCCTTTAAATAAATGCTCTTCATATATACCCTTTTGTGTTTTAATTTGGGCTATAACACCTGTCTTAAAATGTAAGGGATACTGGAGCTTTGTTGGGGTGGTGGGACTGCTCGCAATGGGCGCTGGAAAATTTCCCTTATTTTCAAATCCAAAACTTGACAGGTATGCCTTAGGGAGCATGATGGGTTGTAGCGTGGTAGAAGGCTAGTTAAGTACGCAGGAGCTAAACCATTTAGGGCCTTATAGGAAAGTTATAATATTTTGTAACTAATATATGTTGGATTATTAGCAGAAATCATATCATGTGTCATATACTCGCAGGAAGAGTATATGCTTGGAAATAATTATTTGTATATTAAATTTGTATATAAAATTGCATTTATTATTTGTAGTGCGCCAGCCCCCCAATAATAGCAAAACACTTTGTGCTTTTGATACTAAAAATAAAATAAAATAAAATAAAATAAAATAAAATAAAATAAAATAAAAACTTGGCTTTCAAATTTGGACAGATTTAGTTTTATAACGAAATGCAGACAATATGTCTTACAATAATGTGTTTTTCACACTCTTTAATGTGATGTGACAGATCGCTGTATTCACGTCAAAGTGGCATGAGAATCAATCATCTTTTCGATTAAAACTAGACATTTGTTTCATTAAAATGTACTTTTTTTATTCCTTTATGTAATTGTATATAGTATATATAAAAAAGTTTTTTGTTTACATGTGTATATACTGTGTATATTTGTTATGTGTATAGAAAAACAAGCACATGGATGTATATATTTATATATTAAATATGTTTATATACAATATAATAATATAAATATATAAATGTATAAACATGTAAATATTTTCTAAATATATACTGTATGTGTGTGTGTTTATATATACAAAATACATATATACAGTACACATAAAAATATTATGTAAACAAAAACTTTTATTTTGGATGTGATTTATTTTAATTAATCATTTGACAGCACTAATATATATATATATATATATATATATATATATATATATATATATATATATATATATATATATATATATATATATATATATACACACACACACACACACACACACACACACACACACACACACACACACACACACAGTGTATTGGCCTGAAAAAAAGAATCCAATATATTTCAGGCCAAGCCTTTCAAAAATGAATAAATAAAGAAAGAAAAAAACATTTTATCTAAACATTAAGGCTGTAGAGCTGTGTTTACCCATCACTTTGAAATTCTTTGAATTTTTTCTTTTAATATGCATGGCTGTCATTACTGTGAGCTGCTTTCTACTGCCAGAATTTTTACCCAATTACCTCAGAGTGCCTTTGCTCCTCTCTCCAATCAGAGCGGCTGATAACAAACATGTCATCAGACTGTCAAAGTGGCAGTTCATATGAGAGAGCAGCTGCCTCTTTCGCTGTCAATGTTCAAATATTTATATACGCTCTTTAGTGCACCATAATGAATGTAAAGTCTCTCTTTGTCCTGCATTTTGTGCATTTAGAGATAAAAAAACAGTCCTTTCCTCACCTGTCAGTCTGTAGCTCAGAGTCTTTAATAGTTTTAAATAATTTAAACAGTACTTAAATAATGATGAAATAGCTGTTTAATCTGAAGTAACTTGTTTTTATGTGGGTGTTTCTGAGGATTGAACGTTCTCATTATAAGCAGCGAATATGTTTTACGTGCAGAGTTGAATGTAAACAAGCTGTAATTCGTTCTCATTAAAACCTTCCCTGTGATTATTTTGCATTCACCTGTATTTCAGACGGCTGCGGTAACAAGTCTGCAATAAATGAGTCAGGTGTGTGCTGAACAAGACATCAAACAGCTGCGTGATCGTGTAAAACATTCGCTGTCATTCTTCTTGCATGTGATTAAGTCGTTGTGTCATGTTTAATGTCTATTTCTCTCAGGTGCACAACAAAGAAGACCAACTATAGAATTGTTTTATTAAATATAAAACTAAACAAAAAATATTTTAGTGATTAATGTTTAGTTAAATTATTCATCTTATTTATCGTTTTTTATTTAATTTAGATGCAAATAATAAAGAATAGTGTTAGTGGTGGTGGGTCAATCTCAGAAAACAGGATGTTTGAAAATGAAATAAATTATTTCATATATATTTTTTTATTTAAATGCAAAATGAAAAAAAAAAGTATTTATTATGTTTATTTCATTTTTGATAAATAAAAGAAAATATAATATTATTAGTGGTAGTGGGCCATTCTCAGAAAACAGGACCATATATGAAATATAATATATATAATATACATATATAATTTTGTATATATATATAAATTAAAAGTTATATATATATATATATATATATATATATATATATATATATATATATATATATATATATATATATATATATATATATATATATATATACAAATATATTTTTGATATAAATAAAAATTGAATATTTTAATTTACAAAAATACAATATTTTTTTACAAATATAGAAAAAAGTAATACATTTATTTATTAATCTTTAGTTAATAATTCTATTTAAGTAATAGTTAGTTTTATTTATTTACTGTATTTTTTTATTTTTTTTTCATTTAAATTTAAATAGATACAAAAATATTTTAGTATTAGAGATGGTGGGTCTTATTCTCAAAAATCAAGACCCTGCGTAGAAATTCAAGATAAAATTTGATAATAAATAAAAAATGTTGTAATAATTTGTTTTTTGTTTATTTGTATATGTTTGTATGTTTGTATAAAAATTAAATAAAAACGTTTTAGTATTAATGGTGGTGGTACAATCTCAGAAATAAGGGTCATTTGTGAAATAAAAAATATGTATTTTTATTTTTATTTTTTACAAGGTTACCGCAGAACTAGAACAAGAAAATCACCTGACATTCTGATGAAAAAAACAAACACACATTGAAAAGTACGTCACAGGGACACAAATGGGGCACATTTGAAAATGACCTTCTCTGTCACTTTGAATCCATCTTTTTTTTTTTTTTCAGTCTCCTTAGATCTCCCTGTTTGTGGATTTTCCCAGAATTATCATTGCACTGTGTCAGAAACACAAGCCAGGCAATTAAGTCCTGTCATTGACAGCATTTCTTCAGTGTCCTTTTGATAAGAGCGCTCTCAGGCAATCAGAAGCTCCATCATTCCTTCTCATCCATCCCACCTCCTAAATCAATCCCCCTCCGTCCCTGACATCAATCATCCAGTGACGGACAGCGTCATTTGCTTCCATGTCAATTGATTCTGGAAGGAGTGTTTGGAAAGTGCAGAGAGCTGTAGAGAAGACAGAATGAAGCGAGGACTTCCATGCACTCTGCTCTGATGGTGCTGCAGAAAAAGCCAATATGCAATAAGCCAATATGAGTGCTGCTTGCCTGTGCAAAACTGTTTTGGTTTATTGCCAGGATGTTGCTATGCGGTTTTGGATGGTTACTAGGTGGCTGCTTATTAGCCCAATGCAGAAGTGCTCGCCCTCAAGTCTCTGGAAATATGGCTCAGGTGCCTGCTTCAGTGTAAGTCTATGGGATATTTCTTGCCCTCTTTGTTGCTCTCAAGGTGAAAATCATTATAGCAATTATACCTAGCACAACCAAAGTTAATAAGTTTACCCAAGTACTAATAGTGATGCTTGATTTGACGAACTATTCTGTTTATAAAATTCAACTTTTAGTCACAGCTCTGTGTATTTCATCATCAGTTCAGCTTCAAATGGCCTCAATCAGGTTTTTGAGCTGGAATTATTCATTTCCTAATCTTAAAACGTACATCATTTATTCTGGGGACGGTGAGAGCTTGTGTTGATGATATTGTTCCAGCACTTTCTGAAACAGCTTGCGACAGGGATGTATGTAAGACACTGGCATCTTGCTGAGTGGCTGTCAGCAGTGAAGGAAAGCGACAGTGGCAATGTTTCTTGGCGCAGACAGCTCTCCACTCCTGTATTGCATTTCCACAGCTCGCTGTTCATTCCAGGGGAATCCTCAAACAAAGTGCAGTGTACAGATGCTCTTTTGATGAGCACAAAAATGTATATTTGGGGGTATTGAGACCTATATTTCACTTGACCCTTAATATTTTATTATAACCACCTGATTAATTATTTCATATTTTATTAGCATAATCAATGAGATATTGAGATAAGACTTGAATAATATTATTATTGAATGTTTATTTTTGTATATATAATATTTTATAAGCATGATCAAATTGTTAATGAGATAAGACTTGAATAATATATTAATAAATATATTTTTTATTTTATTTCAAATATTTATATATAAATATGTGTGTGTGTGTGTGTGTGTGTGTGTGTGTGTGTGTGTGTGGGTGGGTGTGTGTTTGTTTATATTAGATTCTATAAAACAAAAAATAATTTTATGAATTTATGAATTTATGAATAATGAATTTCTTTCTTCAGTTATTTATTTATTATAATTATAATTTTATTATATTTATTATGTATTATTAATTTAGTTCGTTGGTAAGTAAGCGTAAGTTATGTATTCAATACATTATCATTATATTAATTATTATTATTATTATTATTATTATTATTATTATTATTATTATTATTATTATTATTATTATTATTATTATTTCCAAAGCTAAATGAATGAATACTCAGTTCAAAACTAGAAACCAGCTCTCTGTCTCAGTACATCTCATAGATTCTTTATAAAAACAGTAAAATATAATATTAAAATGTTTTAGCATAACCTAATTAATATTCATGAAGTCTTTGTTATGCTGTGATATGAAGACAGGCTCACAGAGTGATTTCTGATTCTTGCACAGACTCACGTCACTCTCTACCCAGCGCCATTATGGGTATTCCTGGCAGAGCGTGATCGTGACTCAAAACCCAGGAAGTTTGAGGAAGCACCCGGGGTGTTTGGGTAACAGTCAGACGGTTTTAACCCTGTGGCAGTGCTCACTGTGCAGTCGCTGTGGTGGACTATCACACTCTCTCCTGTCTTCTCTGTGTGTGATTGAGGGGCTTTTCGGGCTGATTGCTGCCTCAGTGCTCTAGTGTTGTGTGGCAGGGTCTCGGCAGAGCCACACACACACGTTCACTGAGTTGGAAATCACACAGGATGTCAATTGGAGGGGATTCTGAGACTCTTAATGAGCTCACAGAGCGTGGAGGTTTTTAAACTCAAATCCTTGTCTTTTGTGGTTCATGAGCAGCCTGTGCTCAGATCCAGACGTGCTGTTACTGGGACTCTACTGTACCGTAAAGGGCCCCTGCAGTGTGCGGTTTATATAGTAACAAACACAAACACACACAAACACACACACATATCTTCTTTGAGGGGGCAGCAGTGGCATTTCTGGCTCACTTGGTGAACCTTGGCGAGATAAGGGGGGAAAAAATTGTTTTTCTGACAGAAAGTGTTTTCTGGGCAGAATTCAGGGAGCTTGTGTTCAAATCCTGACCAAATATATTTAACACAAGCAAGCAAACAAACATATAAATATCTGTTATTTATTTTAATATGAATAATATTTGTTGAAATATTAATAATATTAATAGTTTATATTATTTGTGGATTTTATATATAAAAAAATGCAACCACTTGCACTGACTCCAAGATTTATTTATTTACTTATGTAATAATCTTATTTTAATAATTAATTAATCGTATAATTAATAATATTTATTTATGTATTTATAATAATAATGATAATAATTAACTAGTATTATTATCATTATTATTATCATTATTTTAAATATTGTTAAAATGAATCTATAAATCATAAAAAAATATTTACAATATTATTTCAAATTGGAAAACAAAAAAGTAATTTAATAACTAAAATATGTATTTGTTTATTTGTTTTTATTAAATAAAATAAAACGTAAAATAATGATTGAATTTAAAACAGCAACAAAAACAACAATAATAATTATTTGTTGTTCTTCTTTTTTTAAATTTTATTCCATAAAACAAAGTTTTATTTTAAAATTATTATTTGTTTATTTTTATTTAAAAAAATCCAAGGAATATGGTATTTATTTAAAGAAAAATATAAAAATAAAAATAATAATAATAATAAACTATAATTATTATTTTTTTTATTTTAAATATTGTACATGTAATTTATTAATTATTAAAAATATAATATATAATATAATATAATATATTTTATTGAAATACAAAAAAATACATTTAATAACCAAAAAAAATAAATAAATAAATCCAACCACACACCATCTGCAAAGACTTGTTATTTATTATTAAAAATGTTATTTATTTGTTTACTTATTAACGCATACTCATCATTAATTTCATACTGTATGAAGAGCATCAAAATATTGTGATGTATTTTTCAGCATGTGCTGCATGAAGCTTAAAATATTCAAGAGTGTTTCAATAAATAACACCAAAAGATAATTTATTCAACTAATACCTGAAACTAACAGCACTTTAAATGGTAAAATTCAGGCCTTTATTTCCATGCACTAAATATGTTGAATTGCAACAGCCACAGCATCCCGTCAGCGCAGATGGTGACCGGCTCCACTGGATTGTGAGGTGGTTAGTGAATAAAGTAATTCACCCTTTAGCCTCCATTCGTTTTTTGCAGATGTTTGATCCGATCCACCATGAAACTAGAATAAAGTGCGGACAATTGAGAAACCCAGAACCAGCTGCTGTAAAACACAGGCCAGCGAGAGATCAGCTGGCAGATGCTGGACGATCATCTACAAATGCTCCACACAAGAGATTTATCTGATGAGAGGGGCAATTTAACACATCTTTTCTGATTTGCGAATGTTCTCGCCTCCCTGTCCCGTATCATCAATAAGGGTGTCAGTGCAGAGGCTCTAAATAAGAGGCTGTTGATTTGCCGACCAGAGGAAGAGGAGGAGGAGGAGGGAGAGGAGGCCTCTGTCCTTCTGAAAGATCGAGGTGGTGTAAAAGCGCTAACCTCATGGCACTGTAATTGGGCCTGGACATCAGTCACAGGAATGTTCTTAAGGGGACAGGCCGTACAGAGGTTGTATATTTGCTATTGTTTATTACAGCGCCTGTTCTCTGTCAAACTGCTTTTTCGGATTCGGGCGCAATTTATCGTCCATGAAACCCCCAAGAGCTGCATAGCCAAAGGAGAATGTTATAGCTCAAAGGTTTCACAGCACAGGAGACCTTAAGGAATAGTTCAGGCAAAAATGAAAATCCTGTCATTGTTTCCTTGCCCTCCTGTCCTTCCAGACCTGTATGACTCTGTCCTTCATGGAGCACCAAAGTAAATATATAGCTTGATTCTCCACACAACGAAAATAAATGGAAACTCGGCAAGCTTAAAAAATTTTTTAAAAGAAGTTGATGTATTCTATTCAATAGAAATGTGTTAAAACAATCAGTTTTGTAAAGTTTTAGATTTTAAATAATAGCTTTTTTTGCTGTCGTCCTTTTCAAATTGCTGTTGTTGGCTGTGTTTTTATTTCTGTTCATGAAGGAATCCTGAAATAAATGACAGTATCACAGTTTCCACAAAAATATAAAGCAGCACAACTGTTTTCAGTAATTACCAGAAATGTTTCTTGAGCAGCAAATCAGCATATTAGAATGATTTCTGAAGGATCACGTGACACTTACAGTTTTTACTTGTTCAGCCTCCACATCATCTAGTCACTTCATTATAAATGCAGTTTCTCTTTCTTTTGAACAAGCTGCGGTTGCTTTGGTACATTCATGCAATTGAATATGTACATTTGTCTGCGGTTTCCTACATTATCAGTTGCTTATGTCATGTTGCTCGAAATGTGTTATACAGTTCTCTGTGCAATAGTCTTACCCCTCAAAACATCCAGTCATTAGTTCAGCATGTAAGTCATTAAATGCTATATGGTTGATCTACAGTAGCTCTCATAAAGTGTCAAGCATATTTTCTACACATTTCTATGAATACATTTTCCATGAATTGTGCCGATGAATCTTGACTTTCATTAATAAAGAGAATGTAGATCACCCATTGACAAACCAGTTCTCTGAAATAGCTCAAAGGTGTATCTTGGAAAGCATACAGTATATAGACAGAGAACAACACAAGAGTTCTTACAATAGATGAACATCCAGGAAAGATCAGGGTCAACAGCCGAGAGAAAGAAGAGGAGTAAGGATGCATGGTGGAAAGAAAAAAACCAGAGGAAGAGGTGCATCCAATCATTCGGAGATCGACCATATCCTCAATAATTGTAACATTTCGAAACTGTTTCTTTTATCCAATACCCACATACAGTAATGTGTAAATTTGTACTTTTGAAATGTATATGTGGTATACAGAAGTGCAGCCTTCTGTCGTCCAAACAGTTGCCATAGTTTACATCAGGTATTACTTACAGAGTACACTTATATTGATAATATGACTAGACATTTTGACTCCTTTGGCACAAGGTCTTTTCATTCTGATGGCACTGATATGATCATTCACATAAATACTTTTTAGAGATGAACTAAAGATTTTGAGTAAGTTGCAGGCCTTTGCAGTCAATCCATTGTGTGGTGCTGTTTGTAAGAATTGTTTTGAGAAATGCACATACAGTACTTCTTTGCAAATATTAAAGGTGCAGCAGGAGATCTTGGAAAATGCTAACAAGTGAACGTCCCACACTCCCTGCAATCACCGTCTGAAGCCACGGCCCCTGAACACATTTATGCTCACAGAGCAGAATACCAGAGACAACATTACTACAATATGCTACATCAGCTGTTCCCAATTCAAGCCATGTTCCGAAGTGAAGTAAACCCCTGCTCAGGGAGTAGGGAGCATTGAACACGGTATAGGGATCTTATCGATTGGAACACAGTTCATTCACGTAGCTCACTTCTAATGAGTTGGTCATGTAAAATGTTTCTGAAGACAATCACCTATTGCACCTTTAAGGATGATTCGAGAAATGCTCCAAAGCAACTGAGAAAAACTGTAAGACTGGGGTGTGCTGAAATGTAAATAGAAAACCGTTATTTCAGTCATTTACAATATTAGATTACTGTTTTTACAAATCTTTTGGTGTCTGCAAATCTTTGAGACATGGTTATGTATCTCACATGTGGTCTTTTTCTAAAGATAAATATTAGAAACAAGAGATGTACAGTAGTTGGTGTTTTGGGGTCCAATTCATGACCTTAAGGCTAAGCTCCGAGGTTGAGACATTAATGTTGAGTTTTGATATACTTAAAAGTCCACTCATTTTTGTGTAGGAAAAGCAACTTGGATTTCAAAGAATAATTATATTTTCCTTTTTGTGGGCAGAAGTGAAAGAGGTGAAGTTGTAGAGAGTGCTAGAAAAAGAGGAATGTACAAGCAGTGCAGGTGTGTTCACCGAAATGATCCCTGTCCAGCATGAAAGAGTTTTTTGCTGTTTTTTTTTTTTTTTATGGCAGGATCCCGTGGCCACATTGTGGCTTGGGAAATTACAAGAGGGCATATTTCACTATTCCAATTTCTCTCTCCATGAATGACTGCACACACGAGAGCGTGAGTGTGTCTGCGAGCGTGTCGGTGCGTGTTTGAATGTGTGAGCCTTCAGCCAGCACCGTTCCCAGAATGCAGGTAACCTTGGCAACTAATCCTATTTACAGAGTATTGGATCCATTATTCAAGCATTTGGTCCCTAAGATAAATAAATCTAATCTTCATTTCTCAGTGACATTAGAGAGCTTTAAATTCTAACTGGCGTTTGAAGACGTCGACACAAAATACTAGTTTTCCTGTTTCACGCCGAACCCCAAAGCAGAGCAACAGCGTATACTGAGCTTGATTTCTGGGTTACCACTACATTCTGGATTTCCTTTTATAATGGTTATGCTTTTAAAAATGGTTATCAGACATATGCTATTCAGTGTCTTGAAATGTTATTTACATAAAGAAGTAGATCATATTTACATGGATTGTAACTCAGAACACAAACTATAGCTTTAACTTATAAAATTATAATCAGTCAAATTTAAAGATTAGAAAGTGTTTGTTTGACTTTTTTTTAAAACAATGTGTGAGTAGTTTACTCCAGTATTGTTTGTTGCTAACCTGTAAAAACATATTTTAACACAACTGTGAATACAAATGGAAGAACATTAATTTTTTCTTTATCTTTTAGTAATTTAAAATGTGCACATTCTTGCCTAACTCATTAATCTCGCTTTCTTCTCCAACAGTGTTGTTGTTGTTATTGCCTAAAACTAATTAATTCATTAAAATAAAGCTAAAATAAATATTAAATGAAAACTTCAACTCATTGCTTTGGCAACTAAATGACATAAATAAGTTTATGTATTAAAATTAATAAGAATAAAATTGAAATAAAATATAACACTTGCTTCTCTATTCTTTTTTGTATTCTATATTTCTTTTCTTTTTATTTATTATACAAATGACAAAAGAAAAAAAGGCCTTTAACACTATTTGCTCTATTCTTTTTCTATTTTATCTGTTCTTTTTATTTATTATATAATAAATTAATAAAACAAAACTTGCTACGTGTACTAAGTTAAGCTAAACGAGATTTGTTATAACTCTTGCGTATTATTGCTCTTTTGTTGATTTTGATTGATCCATTGTCGTCCTCCGTAAGTTGCTTTAGATAAAAGCGTCTGATAATTGACTAAATGTAAATTAAAACATTTTTTTTTTAAGTATTGCAAGGTGTAAACTCGATATATTCACAATTGTAAGAAAAACACAAACATATATCTTCCAATTAAAAAAATTGTGAGTTTATATCTTGTCATTTTGACTTTATAACTCACAGTTGTGTGTTTATTTCAAACAATTATGGGGAAAAAGTCTGAATTGTGAATTTATATTGTGTATATCATACAATTCTGAGACTAAAGTCAGAATTAGCATTTTTGCAATTGTGAAAAATATGTATATAAATATATATTCATTGGTAGAAATGGGTTTCCATAAGTATCTACAGTTTATTGCAAAAGAATGTGATGATAAATAGCTTTATAGTGCAAAAATAAATGATTTGCAGCAAACAGAAGTCATTCATTTTCACCATTTATGTACAAACACTTTTCCTTGCATAATGTTAATATCAATTAATCAGTTTTTGCCAAAAATAAATCAGATTTGCGAAAGCTATGGTAACGCAGCCCACCAGTACCATTATGGCATCTATAAATAGTCATTTCTTCTTGTGACCTGTCGACCTCCAGAGATTAAAACCACTGTCAGTGTGAACGACCCATCAGCGGCGAAACTCAACACTCCTGCAGCTCAACAAATAGCAAGTATATATTTGGGCAATTCAACGTGTCGCATTTGGTCAGCGCCTTTGATTCAAACACACTGTCTCACTAGTGTCTCAGTGGAGCTGCGTGTTCATTCTTGCTGTCTTGTGAGAGTAGGTCATTGACAGCATGAGAGACAGAACATAATGCATCTCTGTCTCAGACAATAGCAGTCACTGTCTCTGAATGTGTGTGTGTGTGTGTGGGAAGGGGAGTTGGATGACACCCAATGGGAGGATCTCGCTGCTGTTCTGTTCTCTGATGTGAAGACTGACTGACTGTGTGTTCACTGAGTAATATGGAGACTGCATAAACCTGAGGCCTTCATTTACTCTCTCTCTTTTACCGCTCGCTTTCTCGCCTTCACACCAGCGCCCTTTCAGAGACTGCTCATATTCTCGCACATTTATAGACACAAACATAAATAAACACATGCATCTCTCACGTACACACACCAGTGCTCACTCATATTCTCATATATTCAGTGTGTTGGGTGGTGTGGATGTTAAAAACGCTTTTCAAAGAATCAGTAGGAATCAGAAGTCTGTAGGCTATATACCATAAACAGCAGTTAGATTATTGTTATCGCTCCAATAGCTGTTCTTTTATCATGATAAGGAAACAATACACTGTCTTATCCTAAAATCTTTATGATGGTAAAATATGAAGGTTGAGTCAGGGACATAGAATACACTGCAAGTGATTTTAGAGAGGTTTTTGGAAGTTTGTTCCACTTTTTGGTGGATAAATGTAATATTTTATGTGAATAGTTCACTAAAAACCTGGAAATGTATATTCATCCTCAGGCCATATCCAAAATATAGAGAAGTTTTCTTCAGAATGGATTTGGAGAAATAATGTTCTCACCATTGGATCCTTTGCAGTGAATGGGTGCCGTCAGAATGAGAGTCCAAACATCACAATAATCCACATCATTCCAGTTCATAAATTATTGTCTTGTGAAGTGAAAAGCTGCATGGTTGTATAAAAAACAAATCTATCATTAAGACATTTTAACTTTAAACCGCCGCTTTGTGTCAAAATATGATTCCATAATCCATAATAACATTTCCTCCAGTAAAAATAAAATAAAAAACCTCCATCCCCTGTTGTCCTCTCACACCAAAAACCACATATTTGATCTGTGTTTCTTTCTCTCTTAGTTCAAACGAGATGACTTTTCCACTAAAGAAAGCAATTTTATGGATAGAGGAAATTTTATTTGTACTTTTGAACAGTTTACGAATGTTTATTGTATTTTTTTTGTACCAGATCACCAACTTGTGTATCATATAGATAAAGTAGTTCCATTTTCAATCATACATGATCTCCAAACAACATCACTGAGCCAAGTGGAAGATGTTCCTTTGCTGGCCTTGAACTTTCTATAAATAAGCCAAAAGTCTGTTTAAAAAAAAAAAAAAAGTGAAACATGGTTTACCTCAAGTATAAAATGTTGAGCGTTACTTGATTTTGGTCTATAATCTGGATGTGATTGGAACATGAAAGTGGTTTCTAGTGTATATCAGAGGAAGTTGGCGATAAGGGGCTGAAAATGGGAGCTTGCAACATTTTAAATATAAAAAGACAAAAATCTTGCAAAATGATGCAAGATAACATAACTGATACAACATTCTCAGCAAGATCAGAAAGTTTGATTATGTATTATTAAAGGGATAGTTCACTCAAAAATTTAAACCTTCATGTTGTTCCAAACATGCATTAATTTCTTTCATCTACTAAACACAAAAGAAAATATAACCCATCAGTTGACGGCAGCAAGTGATTTCCATATATATATATATTTTTTTTTTCATGCTATGGCTAGTTTGCTTACAAACATACTTCAGACTATCTTCCTTTGTGCTCAACAGTGTAAAGAAACTCATACAGGTTTGGAACAACTTGGTAAATGATGACATAGTCTTCATTTTGGGGTTGAACTATCCATTAAATATGGTAAATATTGATGAAATGGTACCCAAATCAGAGGAAAATGTCAAGAGTGTTTATCAAGGTGTGCTAAAACTGATTGGTAGAGATATGGTTCCATTTCCAAAAGGGATCCATATATATATATAAACATTTATACAATGAAACACACACACAATCCCTATATCAGGTTTGGTTGATGTCGTTCCCATCATGTTTCTGCTTTACAGGAGAAGAATGACCGGGAAGAGTCAGACCAGCAATGTCACTAACAAGAACGACCCGCGCTCCCTTAACTCACGGGTCTTTATCGGCAACCTCAACACTGCCATCGTGAAGAAGACCGACATCGAGGTCATCTTCGCCAAGTACGGCAAGATCGTGGGCTGTTCAGTGCACAAGGGTTACGCTTTTGTCCAGTACATGAGTGAAAGGAACGCTCGGGCGGCCGTGGCGGGAGAGAACGCCAGGATCATCGCGGGACAGCCGCTGGGTGAGTTCCTTTCTGCTTTACTAAAGCTGTGCTTGACAAAACCGCTCTCTTTGCTCGGCTCTGCCGGACTGACAGACGTTCACAGAGGCCCGCTTTGCCTGAGGCTGATCCAGAGTCTGTTTGATTTGGCTTTGTGATTCCTGGACATGCAAAGTGTTTTTCAGTGTTTTGACAGTCTTTGGGAGAGACGAGTACTGTGCTACATGTCATTGTGGTGGCGTAAAAGTGACATTACCTTTATTTGGGTTTTTTTCTGGAGAGATACTTCAGAAAATGGCAGTGGAACCAGAGACTTAAAGATGAAGTGTAAAATACATATTCGTTCCAAGCTTGATGTGCAGAGACAGCTACTGTAGAAGTGAGCCATTTGCAGTTTGATTTTCCTGGAAAGTGTAAACACTGTGGCCTTGTGGTGCTTTTAAAACTCAAAAATCATATTTGGTTGGTTGTTTGTTTGGCTGGTTGGTTATTTATTTTTTGTTGTGAAAGACTAAAATAAAAAACAAATACATTTATTTGATATTGCTGTTTTGAAAAACCACATTTATGTGAAAAAAAAGGGAAATAAAAATGTAAAGACAGTGTGGTTTTTTTATGCTAAAATAATTATTGTGTCCAAGTTTTTTTTTTTTTTTTTGGATAGATTTGATTGATTGATTAAAGTGTGAGAACGAATAAATCAATGAATGTAAAATATATATATATATATATATATATATATATGTATTTATTTACGTATTTATTTATTTATTCCAATTTGACAGATTGAAACGAAGGAAAGAAGAAAGGAAGGAACTGCATTTATTTATTTACCCATTTTCCTTCCATTAGTCTATTCATCCACTGGGAAAGACAGAAATGAATGAATGAATGAATGAATGAATGAATGAATGAATGAATGAAAAAAATATTTATTTATTTATTTATTTATTCCATTCTGCCAGACTGAAATGAATGAATGAATGATTAATAAATATATGTGATCCTGTTTTAAAAAAACACATTATTTATTTATTTATTTATTTATCCATCTTTCCTTCCATCCATCCATTCATCCACTGGGAAAGAAAGAAATGAAGAAAGAAAGAAAAAAAGAAAGACAGAGAAGTAATTAATTAATTCATTGATTGATAAATTAATTTAGTTCTAATTAAAAAATATACAAATATACAGATTATTTTTTAACTTTTTATATAAGCTTTGCCATAAGCTTTGCCAGGAGTCTTGGAGATTTCAGTCTTTTTAATTTCAAATAGATAGGAGATGTACTTCCATGATTACAACATAGCAAGAAACAGCCAGGGGTGCATTTCCCAAAAGCAAATATAGTTAGCTAACGATGGTTTTGGGAAATGCACCAAAGATCAACTCAAACAATGGCGTGAGAGTTGGGGGTGGGGCTGTCTGTTTTCCCAACCAATGGCAAATAGGGAGAGAGAGAAAAAAAAAAAACATTATTTGTGCCTTTTTGTTTGTTGGCACAGGCATTACACACTTCTCTTTTCACTGAATGCTTTAAAATGCCACCATTTCGTTATTTGTTTCCCTGAGTTTGATTTCTGAGCTCGTTTAAGCAGCATGTCTAACTTCGATCTATTGCAGCATGTGCAGCATTGTGTGTATAATCAATAATCCAGTGGATTTCATTGTCAAATGACTATAGAATTCTGCTATAACACTCACATATTTGTAACCTGCTGGGAGCAGCGCTATTAAAACAGGAGGCCTGACACATTACTTAAACTTCTCTCCATCCTCATTATACTATTGACCTGCTTTAAAAAAAACATGGTTTATTTTTGCAATGGAAAACATTTTATACATAATGCAAAATATAGCCAGGGGACCCTCATTAGAAATGGCCACAGAGGGCCTGCTAAGATAAAATTTAGCTGGAGGTCAAGCTGTAAACATGTGCACTGCTCCACGACTGGGGATTTATGTTAAATGAGGCTGTTTCATTAGATGTTGAAGTCAACATGAAATCAAAATTGAATGTTTGCTTTTTTAACATGTTACTGGTCGTTTTCATCTAAATTCAGTAACTTGCTTGACGTAATCAATCCATCTCATTTTTTCATTCCCATTCCCCAACTGTCAGTCTTACAAAACATTTCCTTATCCAATCAGTTCCTGATGGATAATATTAAGGCTGAATATTAAAATGCTATTTTCACTAATTGACAATCCGTCAGCTGGATGTTTTACATTTTATGTTTTGTTAGCATGCTACTTTTGTTTTGCACTATAAATATCATCACTTTTTGCACGTAATACAAATTAGCTATTTATTGCTATTTTTACTTGCTTTACTTACATTTCGGGATCGATAACGTTTTGAAACAAATCTTATATGCTCACCAGGGCTGCCTTTATTTGATAAAAATACAGTAAAATGCAGTAAAACTGTAAAATATTATTACAATTTAAAACAGCCGTTTGCTATGTAAATACATTTTTTTAAGCAATTTATTCATATGATGGCAAAGCTGAATTTTCAGCATCATTCTTCAGTGTCACATGATCCTTCAGAAATCATTCTAATATGCTGATTTGCTTCTCAAGAAACATTTCTTATTATTATCAATGTTGAAAACAGTGCTCCTTCATATATTTGTGGAAACCATGAAACCTTTTTTTTAGGGGCGGTTCTTTTTTTACTCTTTAAATAATGTTTAATAATGACCCACCCTACACTTTTGTTCTCATTGAATATACATTTTTAGCCATTTTTACTTATGTAATATTGAACTGAATTAGTTTTCTTTTAAAAATGTGACACCTGCAGTATTATTTCTCACACGTTGGTCTGTACTTCTGCATTCAGATACAGCTCGCTGGAGTTCAGCGGAATTAAATAGAAGGCAGAATTGATGCATTTCCGACATCCAGGCTTATTACCAGTTATCCATAAAGTATTATGCAAATTAGCATCAATGTGATCCGTCGTCTGCCAATAGGAGTGCCGACAGTGACGCTCATGTGATCTGCCTCCTGATACAGATGGATTTTATCCGTGCCAGTGCAAACACAAGGCCTACAGTCTCGTTTCTATGCAAGGTGTCTCTTGTTTTGAAAGGCTCTTTGCAGCGATTCTTCTCGGGTCTATCTCTCGGTTGTGTCCGCGGCACACAGAGACTGATGTACGATCCCGGTCTCTTTCCTAATCTCTTCATAGTGCAGGCCTGGTACGTGGAGTAATGTAAAAATGCTGATATACTCCTCCGGCCGAACAACGAAGGCGAATTCTTTCATTACCACAGGTCTGCTCTGCAGCCCCTACCCTCCAGCCCCTCCCTCAACCTGACCTGGTAATTCCCTAATGGAAACTAGTCGAACGCTGCAGATAGCATCACTCTGCTGGGCTGCGATAACACACGACTCACTCTCCTTTAGGAGGCACAACTACATCAGAGAGAGAGAGAGCCTTGCAGGATGTTACATATTAATGTTAGCCAGCACTTCGTACTGATAAGCAGCAAGGATACGCACAGGTATAAACACACAGACATATTTCTGAACAGTGCACTGCATGGGCTTCAACGATTTGTGGCATTGTGTTCAGGACAAAAACATTTGGACTGTCTTTTTTTTCTTCTTCTGAGAATCAGACAGTGATTGAATTGTTATGTTCGTTTGTGTTATGCTTTGTTTAGTGCAGTATTTAGAATTTCTCCTCTTATTATCAATATTGATTTTTTTGTTTATATTTTTTGTATTGTAGATACAAAAATTTGGACATGAAGCCACATTTATTGTATCAACCTTATTTGTTCTGTTATGCATTCCCCTTTAAAACAAAAATAAGGTTGCAAAAATCAGCTGCTTGCAAACTGACCCACTGAAAATGTGTGCAGTTTAACATTTTATTTATTGAAAATATCTGTGTAGGACCTTAAAAATTAAGATACCTGAAGAAAAGATTCAAAATCTTAAAGGGTTAAGTTTCTCCAAAAAGAAAATAAAAAAAATACACACACACACACACACACACACACACACACACACACTCATATATTATATATATATATTAGTTGTTGTTTTTTATTTTTCTTTCAACTTTGAACTGTCACCATTGGCACATAATTCAACAAAGATTGCTTAAAAACAGATTGCACTAATAGACATACCAATCTCTGTAGAAAAGTAAAATAGCAATGCTGTGATTTTTACCACTGTAATTTGGCTTTAAATCAAGTGCAAACTGTCATTATGAACCCCCTCTTCCAAATAGCGGATTACTCAGTAAATATTCATCCATGAAATTTAATATTTTGGCTTTCTTCACTTTTTATGTTTGTCTTTTTTTTCCAGAAAAAATAATTAACTAAAAAAATAATAAATCTAGCAGACATTTCTAAAATTTGGTTGATTTGGCACAGAAAGGCCCGTATATTTTAGAAGCTTTAAAAAACACACACACATAATTGTAATAAATGAATAGTACAATTACAAATAAACAATAAAAAAAATATATTATTATGCATACATATAATATAAAAATAATATGCTATTGAAATACATAAATAAATAATACAATAATAAAAAAAATAAAAAGGAAAAAGGTGTTAGTTCATTAAATAAATAGTACAACTGCAAATTAAAGAGTTATACATGTTATGTTTTGTTTTGTTTTGTTTTGAAATGTCCTAAATTGCTGGCTAAGCTTTTGAATAGATAGTTGCTTACATTATTTATTAATTTATCCTTCCATCCATCTAAGTTTTTTTTTTTTCTTTAAAACTTAGCCAACTCTTTAGTTGATATCTTCTTTTTTTCTCTCTCTCTTCAAGTAAATGAGATGTACTTGCATGATCACAACATAGTTTGTCTTGGACGTTGCCAAGATGGCTCTCAAGTGACACAACTTATTTTAAAAGACTTTTGAACTCATTGAGCAGGACATATGTGTGTGTGTGTGTGTGTGTGTGTGTGTGTGTGTGTGTGTGTGTGTGTGTGTGTGTGAAGGGTACCGGATGAGAATGTGATGGACAGACAGACAGAGCTCTGAAGGAAACAGAAAATATTAGCTGCTGGCGTTCAGGCATTCGTGTAGGTGAAACGC
This sequence comes from Carassius auratus, assembly GCF_003368295.1. Taxonomy (NCBI): domain Eukaryota; kingdom Metazoa; phylum Chordata; class Actinopteri; order Cypriniformes; family Cyprinidae; genus Carassius; species Carassius auratus. Next base: position 88,431 of record NW_020525251.1, read on the forward strand.
CATCTGTGCGTTAACGGCCCTGACAGTGAGAGGAATCTAAAATATTTTCATCATTTTAAAGGTCAGATAAAGGTCAGTATTGCTGAAAGCTATTTCTGCCATTATTATCAGATGATGGGCAAATCTCAACTCGGAGGGGAAAATAAATTCCTGATTGCCAATTAAATCCACACTCGCTCTCCTCTTACTGAACTGACATCTTTTATTAGCGAGGCTGAGACCTGGGCGCTGGGTGTGAGCCAGAGCTTTCCAACAATTTCCACAAAGCAGTTGCTGTTTCTTGCTGTCAATGAATTGATCTCAGTAATGGCCATTAGCAGAAAGGTGTGGATTAATCAGCGAGCCCGACTCATGTGAGCAATTTGTTGCAGGTTGTTGTAATTTCAAAGGTAAAGTACAATGTGATACAAACCTCCCTTAAAAGGAAAAAAGTGCTCTTTTTTTCTTGCTCTAATGTAATAATGGATATAATATATATATATATATATATATATATATATATATATATATATATATATATATATATATATATATATATATATATTATATATATATATATATATATATATATATTGTTTATGTGTATAAACTTCAGTTCTTATATATGTTTTGGAGGCAAGTTATTGAATTTTAATTAAATGTTGCAACATTTCATTTGGATTTTGTTTTTTTTCTAGAGAGAAAATAAATTTGTATAATTATTATTTTTTTTTAATAAAGTCATATAAGTCATTTATGGGAAATATTTAATAATATTTTTGATTAAACAAGTTTTTTGATGAACATTTAAGTATTCAAAATGACAAAGGGTGATACATTTAATATTCATATTATGCTATTAAAATGTATGAATGTGATCATTTTAAGCATTATAATTTATTGTGACCTCAAACATGAGGCCACTCACTCCGTGTAAAATAACAAAAAAAACAACTGAAAACTGAAATGTATGAGAAATATAAATGTACAAAGTGTAGAGTTGAGTTCCCCACTAAACTTTCTAAATGGACTGTGTCAGGCATGTGCTGCTGTACAGAATCTAGGTGGAGAACGCTAGAGAGACATTTCATGGCCTGCCAAACTTCATCTGTAGTTTGAGTGTGTGGGATATTCCTTGAGAAAGAGAAACCATGCAGGGATTCACATTCACATCCTGGGAGTAATCTTGTTCATTCCTCCTTTTTTCTTTGGGAGATAAAAGTTCATGTTCCACATCCTCATTAATTATACATGGAAATTTATAAGACTGCTTTTGAAATGTGTGTCTTGTTCTCTCTGAAGCTGACTCAGGACATAATTCTCCATTGAGACCTAGCCTGATATATTGGTATAGCTGCACATATTTTTTAAATGTGGGCATAGGTTTTATTTATGTTTTTTTCAATTTAGTTGTAGTTTGACTAATTTAACACAAAGTGAAACTGAATTAAAATGAGAAATATTGCCTTGTCAACTAGTTGAAATTAAAAAGTTGTTAATTAGTTTAGTTTTTCCAATTTAAAAAAAAAAATGATTATGGTTTTAGTTCATTGAAATAAATCAGTCCAAAAATTATATATATATATATATATATATATATATATATATATATATATATATATATATATATATATATATATATATATATATATATATATATATATATATTTTTTTTTTTTTTTTTTTTTTTTAGGTATATTGATAAAAATAGATACAATTCTTTGATTTCAATAATTATTCCTAGTATGATACCCTGTTTTAGTAGCTCAATATGAGTTTTATGGAATTCTGTTCATTAGTTGGCATACCTCAAGAGTTATAAAAAAATAAAATGGCACAGACACCTAAAACTACTGTTGCATGCAGGGAGTATTTACCACTGGAAGGCAAATCTCATTATGATCAGGCATTTTCAGAGGTGCAGATACATCACAGCCTTTGTTCTTCAGCCTCATTCTGCTGTCTCATTCCAGGTCAAGCTGTTTTTATGCTGTTACTGCTGCAATAAAAAAAAATTATAGGAATCATCCTTCAAGCAGGCAAATTTTCACAAGCTTAAATGGTCTCAAAATTGAGCGCAATGAATGAACAGAGACAAATCTGTGTCTGGATTTGCCATGGCAACCGCAGAGAAGTATAATTACCCCTTTTCTTACCTGGCGCCTTCCCACAATGCTCTGTTTTAAAGGGCAATAGCAGGTCAGTACAGATCTAGAAATGACAGAATAGCTAACTTGCCAATTTTACTGCAGTTAAAAGTAAATTCAGGAAAAGCCAAATAGACTTTCATGCAACGAATCCCTGGTTTGTGGAGAGATGTGTATGAAAATTGCATTTTTGGGTTTCAATGGAATATGCTGTCATAATTTGAGCTTTTCAGAAAGTCATAATTGTCATCTTTTTCGCCATCACTTGGCCAATTAATACTAGCACTTACCTATTCTATTCTATTCTATTCTATTCTATTCTATTCTATTCTATTCAGTCTAATTTATTTATATAAAAAATATATTAATGTCACAGCACTTGTATATTGTTGCTCTCTCGTTGGTCCAGTTGCTTCTACATTGTAAGTTGCATTGGATAAAAGCGACTAAATGTAAATGGCAAATAAATATAGCTGATAAATGCAAATAAATAAAGCAAATAAAGCTGAGATGCAGTTTCATAATGACAGCAGCAGTGCAAAGAACTGTCAAAGGTGCACTTTATATATAATATAAATGTACTGTACATAATTATGTAAAACGTTGCTAATTCAGTAACCATGTTTTACATACTGTAAGAAGCTTTTCTGCCATTGATTTCTGCTTGTGAAACTGGACTCGTTTTGCAGTGTATTTCTGAGGCTGTTGTTTACTTCTTACATCCAGCAAAGGGCTTCATTGTACTGGATTTGTCTTTGAACACCTTGAGCATCCTGTGTTGCCGCAATCTCAGACCAAATATTTCAAGGGTCAGACAGGGCCAGAAAACCATACAGCATTTGTTGTTTTATTACAAAAACTAAATCTCTCTCTCTATATATATCTCTTGTCTTTTCTTTTTTCCAAGAGCTTTCCCCCCCGGCCATTTAGTGCCAGCCGTGGAACATAAGTATTGATTCTGTTTCTAATACTCAGCCTTTACACAAGAACACTAATCCCTGCTTAATAACAGAAACTAAGTAAAGGTTATTTCTTTGAGGAAAATGTTGGGAATGATCTGATTTCAGAAATGTTTGACAGTATCAGAGCGTATATTAGAAAAGCGATAGTTCTGACTCTAAATTCACAACTGGTGCGCTATGTTCAATAGCATTTCATTAAAAGTGTGTGCATGCAAAAATAACAGAAAATGTCAGATTTGTTGTAAATTGATTCTTATGAACTGGTTCTTTTTAATAAGTTAGTAAAAATAAAAGATTCAAAGTACGAATCAGCAGTTTGAAACAGAAACATTCAGTAATTTCAGTGAATTCAGTCATTCAGTGATTTGTTTAGAGCCATTACTGCGTTCACAGCTCATTCACAAAATTGTATGAATTCTCCAAATGTTCATATTTTTGGTGGCTAATTTGATGTGATTTCAATGTGACCATTATGTTTAGGGGCTGAGTTAGGTGTGGTCCTTTGCACGAATTTGCCACCTTGTAAAATACGTATGATTTTGCACAAATCAAATTCTGAGTTTATTTCTCACAATTTAGACTTTTTTACTTATACATTTTTGAATTTCAAGATATAAATTCAGAAATCCAAGATATAAACACTGAATCTGAAGATATAAACGCAGAATTGTGAGATATATAAAGTTGCAATTGCTGGAAAAAAAAATCTGAATTGTGAAATAAAAATTCGCTGGTTGATATGACAAAAGGTAATTGATGAAGCATATATGAATTAATAATATTATTTAAAAATATAGCAAATATTTTTAATGCATATTTATAATAATTAGTATTTTATTGAATAAAAAATGCAGAAATATTAATTTAACAGTAATATTTTTTTGTCATAAATGTAATCAGGTTCACATGATCATAAAATAGCAAGAACCATCTAACCAATTTAAATGGCCCCATATTTGATTTGAGAGCTGCAACCGAGGGGAATATTTTCAGAGAACAATAAATTATTATATTTTTCAGCCTGTCATGCAAAGTTGTTGTATGAATTAAGAAGACTTGGAATATAAAAGCAAAGCCCCCCCCCCCCCCCCCCCCCCAGATTCATTAGAGTTTAATATCCCCTCTAGTGAAAGATGTACCGCAGATATTTACTTTATTCATGAGATGATCTGATGTGAAGGATTTGAATGAATTATAGCGCTGACGTTCTGCTGGTGTGTGAGTGTCCGTAGCATGTGTTTGCCCCGGGTGAAGAGCTGCTCTCTCCTCGGGCGCGTGGAGGTTGTTCTGTCGGTGTGCTGCATCCGCTTGATCTCTCCATATTTACTGCAGGATCCTTCAGTTCAGTCTTTGGGGTTTGTGGATGTGTTGAAGTGAACCACAGAGCAGATCTCTGTGTGTCGCACAGTGCCGTGTCCATTCACACATTTCTCTGGTTCACATGTGCCAGTAGATGCCTTCAGACCTCTGGCTCCATTTAAACCGTATGTGTTTTACAGAAATGCGTTCTTAAAAGAATATGCATTTGTTATTCGCTTTCTTATAATATTTAAAACATTTTCCCCTTTAAACACCGAACAGATTGAATTTCATTTAATTGACTAAAACCTAAGACCTCTACAAAACTGCACCATGAAACCTGTTCTTTTCATTTCACTTAAAGGCATTAGAAGTCATTACGCTAGATTAACCATATGGACATTCGGATACATGCCCAGGTGTACCACGTCCGAGGACCACCTTGCAGGGCCGTATAAATGTTTTCATAGCAGCAAATGTGGCGCCCTGGCCAAAGACACCCCATTAAATCTAATGAAATGGGAAATTGTGTTTCAAGTTTTTCTTCCAGTCAAATTGTCAGTGTCCTAGAAATATCATACACTGTTTCTTAAAATGTACACTACTATTTAACAGTTTGGGATTTCATTGTTTTTTGTTTTGTTTTTTTTTATGTTTCTGAAAGAAGTCTCTTATGCTCATCAAGGCTGCATATATTTGATAAAAAAAAAAAAAATAACATTTTTAATATTATGAAATATTATTACAATTTAAAATAAATATTTACATTTGAATATACTGTAAAATAAAAATTATTCCTGTGATGCAAAGCTGAATTTTCAGCATCATTACTTCATTACAGTCATCAGTGTCACATGATCCTTCAGAAATCATTCTGCTCAAGTAACATTTCTTTTTATTACAAACATAATGTTTAAAACACTTGTGCTGAATAACGTTCAAAAAGAGTAGGGTTTATTTGCAATTATTATGAAATATTATTACAATTTAAAATAAATATTTATATTTGAATATACTGTAAAATAAAAATTATTCCTGTGATGCAAAGCTGAATTTTCAGCATCATTACTTCATTACAGTCGTCAGTGTCACATGATCCTTCAGAAATCATTCTGCTCAAGAAACATTTCTTTTTATTACAAACATAATGTTTAAAACAGTTGTGCTGAATAACGTTCAAAAAGAGTAGGGTTTATTTGCAATAGAAATCTTTTGCAACCTTATTCATTTTTGATCAACTAAAGCAAGCATATAGTGCCATATTAATGTATTTGTATGCTTAGTTATGAGGTTTACTGTGCATTATTTTTGTACAGAGTCATATACTTCACACTATATCTTAATATTACTCAATACATGAAAATAACCATTTTACTGAACTTTGGGAATAGGGTTAATGGGATAGTTCACCCATGAACTCATTTTGAAGAATGTTGGTAACCAAACAGTTGACAGTAGCCACTGACTTCCATAGTATATTTTCAATACCATAGAAGTCAATGTATACCATCAACTGCTGGTTTCCAATGTTCTTTAAAATATCTTCTCTTTTGTTCAACAGAAGAAAGAAACTCATACAAGTTTGGAACAACAAGAGCATGAGAATAATGACAGGCTTTTTGGGTAAATTTCAACATTGTTGAATGTTTATTGCACATTTCTTTTTTTCCCACAAAATTTACATTTATACATTTGGCATATGTATCCATGCAGCGACTGACATTGCATTCAATAAATACATTTAACAGTTCTTGCGTACCTTGACCTTGTGTTCCTGTAGCTCAAGTGGCAAGGTTGGGGATTCGATTCCCCGGGAACACATGAAAGGTAAAAAAATGATAGCCTGAATGCACTGTAAGTTGCTTCGGATAAAAGCGTCTGCTAAATGCATAAGTTTAATTTGATCTCCCTGATATTATTGCTGCAAGCATCATATTCTACTATTTGATCAACGGGAAAGCTCTAAATTACAGCAAAGCTGTAATGTAGTTTCAGATCAAACAATAACTGCTAAGAAAAAGCAAAACTCGAGAATAAGTAGTTCTTTGAGGAACTTTAAAAGGTTCTTTTATGACATCAGGCTGTAAAAAACACTTTTTGTTTCTAATTTAAACCTAGGATTTTTGTAGTGTTGATAAAGAACATTCAGACTAGCATGTGTTTCCTGGTTCTGGTTTCTGAAGGCCTCATTCTGTGCTGAAGTTGATGAGCTGCGGTGATGGATGAGGAGCCCCAGGGCAGCAGAAATTCTTGATCGGTACCGCGAGCCAGAACGTGTGTTCCCTGGATGCGGTGTTGAGGACGCTGTACTGCTTAGTTGACTACAAAGAATCTCACGCCTGCAGCTACAGTCAGACTTGGGTTGCTAATGACATCTCCAGAGAGAAGCACCTGTAGGAGACAGTTAGCAGGACCCCGGGATAAAAAACGTCTGCTTATGAATGTCTACAGCACACCCGTGAGTTAAAGCCCATCTTATGTACTCAAGATTTCAGCAGGCCCAGACTAATCAGAGTTTATGACATGTTTTTTGACGTGCTGGGAATTGAGATGCTGCACATATAAATTCATACACATGCATCTAATGTTTTTTTTTTTTTTTTTGCAATTACAGAGCACAACTGTTTTCAACTGGTAATAATAATAAGAAGAAATATTAAGCAAATCAGCACAATAGAATGGTTTCTGAAGGATCTTGTGACGCATTTGAAAAGAAAATAATTATTTCAAATTGTATAAAAATTTCACAATTTTACTATTACGGTATTTTTATATATAAAATTCAAAATTTGATGAGCATCAGTTTTACAAACAAGTGTTAGAACCAAAACTACATCCTCTTTTTTTTTATCATATCATGTTTGTAACTATAGATGACAAGTGTATGGAGAATCCATCACTGGTTGAATTTACAGTACAGGTTCATCGCTAAGACACTAGCTCAGTTGAACTTCAGGGTTAAAGGATGCAGATCGGTTCTCCAGACGCCATTGAGTCCAGGAATTGGATGAAAAAATCCATGTTAACGGCATTACAGTGAGAGAAATCCAGCACTCAGTCATGGTTTGTGACGTTGAGATACACAGGAATGGCCTGGAAACGCAGTAAAATAATCACCATGACTAAAGAGCAACTATAAAGGCCAGACGCATGGAGCCAGGAGAGGTCAATATCTGTCTTGCATCATTTTATTTCTACTTTAATCTTCCATTTTCTCTGCATCCCTTCACCTTTGTATAAAGGTTCTCAAACTATTTTGGTCTGTGACCCATTTTTAAGTGACAAAATTTCTTGCAATCCCCACCTGTAGTCTGATCCTAAATGGAAGAAATTTTTTCAAAGCCATTGCATAATTACACCAGGGTTGCCAGATATGCATAACAAAACCAGCCAAGTTAGTACTCAAAACTAGCCCAAATGGCAATCAAATCACCCTTAAATCAGTTTCCAGAGGGTCCTATCTTAGTCGAAATCATGATCCAGGAGTGACGGGGGATTTCGCTTCTAACCATGGCCTAAAAAAATCATTCATCATTTAAATAAAAGTAGCCCAATACTGCGGCAAAACTGCAGACCTGGCAACACTGAATTACACTCTTAAAAATTAAGGTTCTGTATTAGCAGATGTCATAAACAGTGTCTTTATGTACATAATTGTTCTTCTCGTTTTCTAGGAAAGTCTGTGTATGAGAAGGAATACACAGACACATGACAGAAAGAGGACAAAATATGTGTAATCATTACTGGCACATGTAGAGCAGATCTCATACTCCAGCTGACATCATTGTGTGCTATCTGAAGTCTATCTGCAGCGGGAGACACTCAGCTCCGACAGTCTTCCAGACGTCTATCTGTCTTCACCACTCATTGACCTTGTGAGCGATCGCAATGCGTCCTGAATGATTGAGTGCGTCTGTGCATGTATGTGTGTGTGTGCGTGTGTGTGTGTTTGTTTGTGCACTCATTATAAGCAGAATGAGGTGACTGCTGAACAAACAGCGTCCTCATCTGACGTCCCGTTGGCTGTGATTTGTGGCCTGCTGGCTTACGCTGCAGTCTGCTATCGGACGGTCACGGCATCATACAAAATCAAGAGGGAAATGGGGGAGATATCACCTCTATTTGTGGTATTGCTGAAATCTGAGTGTAATTGTGTTGTTCCAGCTTTGATTACACAAGGTCACTCAGAACTGCTTCACAAACATTAAATTACAACAGGGATGAAAATGTAATTGAAATCCAGCTCCGCTCTTGTTCAAGGATTGGTATCTCATTCATATGCAGGATATTAATCCCTAATGCACTCTCTCAAGTTGTTGTGCAGGTTGTACACGCTGTGCATACACACACATACATGCATAAAATGTAATTTGTCAGGAAGGTAAACATGCAAGGTTCCTATTATTATTTAGGTGAATCTGTCACAAACTCACAAAACACATCCGTATTTAACACCCAAAATCTTTATTTTTATTATAATTTTAAAATTGTAAAAAAAAAAAATACTTTTTGAAAGAAGTCTGTTATGCTTGCACAGGTTGCACTTATTTTATATTTAATAAAAAAATACAGTAATAAAAACAGTAATATTGTGAAATATTATTAAAACTTTAACTATTTTCTACTTTCATGGAAACTGAATTTTCATCATAATTACTCTAGTTTTCAGTGTCAAGTTGACAG
>NW_020525251.1:102500-122213 GCF_003368295.1 Carassius auratus
TCTATGTTATCGTAATTGTTTGGGTTAGACAACACTGAAATTCAACGAAGAACACTTTTGCACAAGGGATGGGGAGATTGATCTTGGAGTATCAATGTTTGGCATTGAAATAAATGCATAAAAAGGTGATAACTGGATGTATTAGCCCATAATTGTTTTAGGATAGGAGCTGTTTTTTCTATGTTATCATGCAGAAATGTGTGCAATAACATGCCAACAAAGAGCAGATAGTTAAAAAACAATAAAGCTAAATATGACATTTATTACAAGGCATTTCTTAAATTTTATGTATTTATTTTAATAGTTTGTAACACTTTATTTATAATGCATTACACTTAAAGGCTTTAAGTATGTTACAGAATAGTTTATGTTAGTTAGTATGTTAGTTATATACAGTATGTTGTTAAATATTATATAACATTTATATGAAGTGTTCCTTTGCTAAATGTTCATTTGTTTTTTTATTGTGCATTCCAATTAATATCAATCAAACTGCAGTTGGGTTATTTTAGTTAGATTAAAAAATAATGAATACATTTGGGGCCCAATACCTTTATTTTATTTTATTTTTTTATTATTCATTTTTAAAGAGCACATTACATTTATTAAATCAAAAAGATAAAATATAGGAAAATATTTCAAATAACTATTTAAAATAATTTAAAATGTAATGTATTTACTTTTTTCTTTTATAAATTTTATTATGGAAATCTTTTTTCCTAAATGAGTTTTCTAAATGAGAACTCCACTATTTCTTGTCATATATGAAAATCTGAGCAACATCTGAGCAAAATTATACCAGATTGAAGAGTCTATTATTGTGTTCGGGGACAAGACATGTCAAGTGAAATCACATCAAGACCTTCACTGTCATGTGAATAAAAAGAGGTTACACTGTAAAATGAAATTTGTATTCTCTGTCCTTACTTTACATTATTGAAGCAGCGTAGGTCTGGAGTGTTAAACAAACTGACCCTTGACCTGATCTCACGGTGACATTACTCCTGCTGGATTTATACACCTCATATCAGCCAAGAAAATGAATCCATATTCCAACCCCATTCTCATCCCCCAATTCTGCCGTCACATGTAATTCAGTCTATAGATATGATGAATAACTCTTGAAGGAGACTAAATCAGATCGTATTAACTAATAATTTATTTGTGAGATTGTGTGTCAGACATCTGAAACGCTTTCAGAAGTGAATTTTGATGCTCATGTCCCACAAATACTGATTCATGATGATCTCAGAGCGCCACATGGTGGTTGATGTTGGAATTAAAGCAGAAAATCTAAATCTTTCTTGACACAGGCCATCCAGATCATCAACTTGGGTTTTGTTTACACATATAATCTCTGAAGTAACATCTTATTTGTCTGTCTGATTGTGAATTTGACCTTAATACTGAGCTTGCTACATGAATTGGGTTCATATATATATCAGAAAAGGGTAAAACCTCTCTCAATTTTCTGCGTAATCTCCCCGAGATTAATTTACTGAATGAAGACTGTAAAACCATTCCCACCATCTCTAATCCCTCTTATCTTCAAAAGCACCTTCCCGTTTCCCAGCAGGAGGAGGACCGCGTCTGAATTTATGACAGGCTTCAGATTGGCCTGCTCTCAGCGCAGAGACCTGAATTATATTAGCCAGAGTTTGGGTCCGCGAGTGCACTGACCCCAGACCAGCTCATAATCAGAAAGAGACCAGACTAGTGTGCTATACAGAAAGCCGAAATCATGTAGAGACCAAACTCATTCATGTGGAACCAGTGTTGCCTTTCTTTATCTTTTCCTTTTGGGTGAACTTTACAAAAACATGTCTGAGTCACTATTCAATCCAAAATCAGAAGAGAAAAAAAGGCTTTATATTTTGCAAGAAAATGTAACCTATTTCTGGATCACTGAGTGTGGTGGCATTGCTTTGTGTGTGTGTGTGTGTGTGTGTGTGTGTGTTTGTTGTTATAATTCCTATTGCTCCCAATGTTGACTCTAATTTCTATTACATAAAATGTGTAATGTATATTATGTAGAACAGCAGGACAGGAGAAGTGCAAATACATTTATAAATAATATAATATATTAAATAAAATATTAGTATGAATAATGCATTTTTACATTTATTTAAATTAATTACATATAAAATCATTTCAAAATTAGAAATGAATGAGTAAACAAAACTTAATAATGATAATTCTAAAACAATAATTAAATCATGCCAACTGACAAAAATCATGTCTGAAAGGTTTTTGAATGTTATATTAATTGACATTTTTATCTTTAAAACATAATCTGAACATTGCATTTATCTGAATTGTATCTTATTTTGAAATAAGAAATCTAAAAATGTGTCTTTAATATAACATAATACATTTATAATGACATATTAAATAAAATAATAAATAAAGCAGGTATATAATGAAATAATTTCCAAATTAAATAAAACTAAATTAATAACATGTCTGAAATGTTTTTGAAGGTTTTATTAATAAAAATCTTTATCTTTAAAATATAAACGGAACATTACATTAATCAGACTTTTGTCTTATATTAAATAAAATCTAAAAATGTGTCTAAAATAAAATGATACATTTATAATGACATTTAATAAAATAAGATTCTCTAATGTATAGAGAATTAAAAGAATAATTGTATGCTCACCAAGGCTGCATCTATTTACATCAATAGTAATATTGTGAAATATTGTTACAATTGAAAATAACAATTTGATAACAATTTTGATGTATTTTTAAATCCATCTTCCTTTGATTGCAAAGCTGAATTGATTATCCCTCAGAAGTTATCCTTATATGCATCCAACACACAAATAAGAGTATATATTTCCTTGTTCCAGCACTTATTTTCCTTTTCTTTCACCTGCATTGGCTATCTCTCATGGCCTTTTCATAATCCTGTTCCAGTCTTGCGTTGATTTGTGTTTTCTGTGTGTGTGTGTGTGTGTGTGTTTAAAGGTCACATGTTACCGTCATGTTATCTCACTGAATACATTTCAATAAACTTCAATCTGCCTTCAGGACAGCCTTCTGTCCTCTCAAACAAAAGATCCAAATCCATAAACATCAAGATGTACTTGAGAGACATTCTCACGCCTGCAGTTTGAATATATACACCCAAATCAGATCTGATTTGAGCATAACCAGTTCCTTCAAGCTGCCTTTAGTCTGTAGTACCTTTCATCTTCAGTCCTTCTGCATGTGTAGGGCTGAGACTGTCATTCACTGTAGTGCCATCCATCAGGCACACTCCATTAACCCAGGACTGTGTGCCATCACGCTGGATATCAGCTCCACTGAACTGAGCAATAGGGAACAATACTGTCTTCATTATGACTTCTATTATTTGAGGGAAGCATCCCAGTTGGATGGAAAAGAATCGAGGTTATCGGGAAAGACCCCTAAAGAGGAATAAAATGTTCTCTGCTGCCTTTTTCTCTCAGAAAATAAGATTCCATGCTTGATGCTTTCACTATTTTCCAGTGCTATTATTTGTTGGGATATTCGAGTGTGTGGTTGTGTGCGCTTGTGTGGTCCGATGACTGACGCTGCAAGCAATACGACACTCCATTAAATCAGTCAGACCCCAAACGACTGTTTAAATGGCATTTCAGTGTTATAATGTGATTTTGTGCACTCTAGAACTCTCTGTCCCATTATGAGGCTATTATCGGCTATATATCATCACTTTATCCATTTACAACCATTAAGCTAATTTAAGTTGCCCTTTACTGACTCTAGCTCTCACAGATAAATAAACAATCAAAAGGAACTATTTTAAGAGGACATGTTATGACTCTGAATATGAAAGTTAAGCATTACTGCACTGCTTTCTCTCTAACACCCGAGTGAGAAAAAAGATTGAAAGTGAAAGTCATTTTGCCAAATATAGTAACCCATACTCAGAATTGGTGCTCTGCATTTAACCCATCCAAGTGCACACACAGAGCAGTGAGAAGTGAACACACACCTGGACCAGTAGGCAGATATATATATCCAGCACCCAGGGAGCAACTGGGGGTTTAGTGCCTTGCTCAAGGGCACTTCTGCCACAGGTATTGAGGGTGGAAGAGAGCACTGTTCATTCACTCTGTCCCACCTACAACTCCTGCCAGCACTGAGACTCAAACCAGCAACCTTCTGATAACAAATCCAGCTCTCTAACCATTAGGCCACAGCTATTGTACAAATCCAAGGGTTGCTTTTTATTTTATTTTAATTCATTTAATTAAGTTTCTAAAAATGTATGTATTTTTATGAGTCATTTTAGAGTTATGAAAATGTAAATAAAATAAATATGAATAATATTTTAAAAGAATATAAAATTATTTCTAATATATAATATGTACAAATATAATGTATATGTATAGAGCTGTACCTTTATTTATAAATCATTAAGATTAACATTCACTAGAGAATATATCTTGAGATTTCATATATCTTCACTGTTCACACTATGGAAATCATAAAATAAAAAAGTGCTTCATTGTATTATCCAGAAGATGGCGCTGTTGTGTTCCCAAAATGCTGCGAAAAAAAATAAAAAATAGCTATTGACTATCCATGTATATAGCCTATGCTATTGCTATGCCGATGTTTATGTAATTGTGGACACTAAAACTACATAATTGAAGACAGATTTCGCCCAAAACACTTATTTTCAGAAATATAATTCTTAGAATATAATAGATATAAATCTGACTTGATGACATTGTAGAAAATCCCTCATTACTATCCTGCTTTTTGAAAATTTCAGTAATTGGTTGTGTGCAAAGTAGGCCAGGATATGCAGATGTCAGTTTTTCTTACTGCAGTCAGATTTTGAAAAGTACATTTCCATGCTATTTTGGTCATAACAACCCACACACTGAGAGCCATCTACTGACAGCTAACTGAATATATCACACACATTATTAGAAGGATACGACTGTGCTTTTTCTTTCTCTGTCTCCTTAACAACACAGTCCCTTGCAGCAGAAAACATAACAATGATGTATGATCATGATATAATCAAGATCATGGTTCACAGAGATGAAAATTGTGGGGTGCTTTTAGAAAAAGAGCAGGCATGATTGCATCACATTTGGTCACAGCACCTAACCTAAGGGCTTTATGCAACTCTATGCAAATTTTGGCACAAAAACTACAGTTGGGTGCAAGATTGAAATGCTTGGATCACATTTAATGATCCTGAATGTGTGGAGAGAGTGATGCCAGTTTGTAATGAAATTGGATGCTGGCAGCTCCCCCCCCCCCCCCCCCCCCCCCCCCCCTTATTCTGAGAAACTCAGATGAGATATTTGATCTGAGCCCAGAGTCCAGACATTTTGTTAGATTTGCTATGGATTGTTCCTTTTTGCTACATAGGCAATTATTTACCTGAATATTATTGCATGCAAATATGTAAGCACAACTTTTTAAAGATATGCAGATGTAATGATGACTGCAGTAACCTTTAATTGCATTAATCGCAACCTTCAATTGCATTCCTGCAGTGTGCATACATACATTCCTGCATACATACATACAAATTGTACACATAAATATTCCATTAAATAAAAATATATATATTTTAAATTCTCATGAAAGAAGTAGCCTACTACGAACTACACTTGATACTAAAATACGTCTATAATGCATAGTCTATATAATCATATATAATCTACTGTCTAAATAGGTGCATACAAATACTTTAAATTGGCGCTTCTGTTAGCAGAAAATGTTGAAATTACAAATCCTACCATAGCGAAGGTCTATGAATATTAATGAGAACGTGCTGACGTTCCGTAGTAACCTTCCAATGAGGGAGACTTTGATCTGGAATATCAAACATAAGTGCTGACGTCGTGGGGTTGACGTCCAATTGTTAACGACTGGGCTATGAATATTAATGACCAATCCTTCGCCGTAGTTGGAACAGTATCTTAGCCAGATATATAGAAAAGCGTCCCTTTCTAGACCGCGTTAATGGTAGCGTCTGCTGTGATAGTGGGTCTCGTTTCATCACCTCCGGTAAAAACCGATCTGTTTGTACGGAATCGCGGCAGAGATTCGGGGGCTCGGTCTTTTCTTCTAGCGCGCGAGCAGGATTCCCAAGCCGTCAAACTGGAGCCCTTTAGAATGACCATGTTTAAAGGGAAACGTCGAAATCACCGGTGTGAGTTTACGACCATCAGTCTAACTTTGAGAATGTGTTGTTTTGCATTCAGTGCATTTCGCATTATTTGCATAATCTCGCAATTAGTCATAGAAAGCATACTAGTAAAGAAGTGTTGGCATCTTTTACATGTCCTTTCTGTCAGTCTTATTGCATGTTGGTAAATAGTCAGTGTTGTGCATGAGTAGTGATACACGTCCTGTCATATCTGTATCTGAAAGATAAGACATCATCATAATGCTGGATCCATTACTGAAGTGGTCTGATATGTGAATTTGCTATTGAAACCCTTGGCAATTCTATTATATGTTATTGCAGTATGATGGCTGTGTTTTGATATTTTGGCCATTCAGAGATGAAATGATCCATCTTGACCGAATGGACTGTGTCATTGTTCTCTTCTAATGTCAGAATCAATTTAGAAACTTAAGTTCCATCAGAAACAGGTTTCTTTTAATGGCCATTGTCCTCTTCCTCCTCCTCATCATGACAGATTGGTGCAGGTAATCCATTAGCAGCAACTAAACTTGAGATGCATGTTAAACAATGACATTGTGCACATAAAAATGTGTGTTATGAGCAGAGTTTTTGTAGTTAACTAAAACTAAAACCATAAAATAAATGTTAACTGAAATGCATATATTGTGGTTGAGACAGTGGCGATTCCTCATTCAGTTAATAGGTAGTTGACATAGTTTTTATGATTTAAAAAAAAAAGCTTAATTTAAAAACTACACTCAGTTTTTGCACTCATAAAAAAACTGTCACACTTTGGGACCATTTAAAATAAAATACAAAAATAATGAAAAACTAGCATATTCACATACTGTACACTGAAAAACATTGGTAGTAGATTTCACAGTTATTTGCAAAATAACACATTGAATTAAATGTGGCATTTTAAAGTGGAAAAATATTTTCTTGTAGAAATAGTATTTTCTTATAAAACATACTCTTAATAATCTTTTTACCGTGTAAATTGGAACCTACATGATCTTGTGATACTCATTCTTTTTATATTTTTATAGAGTAGTACTTCAGTTTAAGCAAGACCATTTGATTGTTAACGTGACCGTATTTGACATCCTAAAACAGACCGCCAACCGTATTCTGCTGCTGCTGTGTGAAAATAACCATACATTATCTATGCAAACCTTATGTTAAACAGAAGCTATACATATCTGTATCTCAAGATCTTCGACACCCATAAGACTCTCAAAACTAGCACACTCTAAAAGTAGAAATTCCTACATTTACGAACAGCCCCACACTACTTTGCATCCCTCTTGACATTCAGATGTGCATATAAAGAAAAAGATCTAGGGTTGTTGTTTCTGCTCCGTTACTAATAATAGTGAGATTTTACTGTGCTATTTTCATTAGGAAATCTTTATGAAGAAGAAGTTCAGAATAGCAGTTCCTTGCGGGCCTGTTGTCTATAGTGTGATAACCCTGTCTGTGCAAGTTTATAGATCTCAGAGCCACAATGCACATCTGACGGATGGATTTGACCTGGTCATCCCACTGGGCTGTGAGTGTGACGGTGATGAGGGTGGACTTGGTCCAAACCAACAGCTGGTTAAATTTCACATTAATTCCTTGTAGTTGCATGTCCTCTGGCCTCAAAGGAAATTTCTATACACAGACAGCCAGAATTGCTTGGTAAAGTAATGCTTCTATTCACATACTCTTGTTAGTTTCGTCCTAACTGAACTTCTGCAGATGTTCTTGTTAGTTAATTGGTTTTATTTCTGCTAAGAGTTATATTAGATCTGTCGTCATCAATAAATTGTGTAACTCAGTGCATCCTGCTCTGGTCTTGTAAATTCCCAAAGACCAGCTGTTGTACCTGTTGGTGCCATTAAATTCCAGCTAGGTGTATGACAGATGGATTAATTCAATAATGAGAGGAAAACAAAGACAGTTTCTTAGGAGACAAAGAATGAGCGGAAAAGCTTTATGAGACATGAATACTTCAAAAAAATGAAGTATCCTTGGGTTGTCAATGTAAAAAGAATGTGCTCTCCCAAGATAAAACATGTGCTTTCTTTCACTGCGTCTGCAATTTTTGTTTTTAATTTTGTGGAAATCCTAGCCAATCAGAATGTAGGCTATTTAGAGCAATAGACACAATGCAAGGGGCCTTGATAGGTTTATAGTTCAAATACAGTGTTTTTTTTCTTCTAAATTGCACCATTATAAAATGTTACGCACTTCCACAAAATTGGCAGCTAGAAAAGTTACCCATCAAAGATATTTCAGGTACTTTATGTCAAATTTTATAGTTTGCAGTTTATTTAAATCATTAAAAAATTATATGAATGCCAAGCTAACTTAATCTAACTTGATCTACCTAAATCTGCCTTGTACCTAATTATTTAAAGTATTTAAATATGATGTAATCAGATGTAATATAATATGCAGGTTGGTATTAATATATTATTATTCATACTAATATTTTTTTTTTTTCATTTTAATTTTACTTTGCATTTTAGAAATTTTGTTTTGTATTTCTGTTTAAAAATATTTCTATTTAGCTTCAGTTTATTTATAACAAACTTAATTTTACTTAAGTACTTCAGTTGCCAAGGCTACATTTCTTTTTTTTAAGTTGAAGTTTTTCATCTAATATTTGTTTTATTCTATTCCATTAGTTTTAGTTAACGATAACAACATAGCAATTATTTCTGTGGTTAACTTTTTATTGTTTATAGTTCTGACACATTTTATTTCAGAAATTTTTTATTTTAAGTACATGTATTGTCTTATGGAGCTTTTTTTCATATAATTAAATCAAATAATAGAGATTTCAAGCATACATTATACAGTATTACATTTTCTGTTACACATTTTCTTCCAAAAATCGGGAAAATTGCAGTGGTTGTCCATCAATCTCTTTTATTATATATATGTTAATTTTATAGTAAAACAAAACATTTCATATGCTTTACCCTAACCCTAAAATTATAACATTTCTTTTTCTTTTTTCCTATGTCACATCATGTTAAGGCATCACTCACAAGCCCACTATCATAAATTCAAAGTCTTTAAATCCTAGCTGGCCTATGAATACTGTGGTTTCGTTCTAAAATCTCTCGCTGATCTGTTGTTCAAAGCGTGATAACAGGATTTTTTTAGGATGAGTACTTTGCCGTAACTGATTTAGTGCAAAGGAAATGTCTTCAGTCAGATTATCATCAAAAGGCATGATCGCCTCATACGGCTGGATTATGAGACCTGACCCGCACTGGAGATGTTTATGTTTTTCTTTAGCTGCTCACATCTCGCCGCATGCGTCTGATCACCGGCTATAAACCCGTTAACACCCCAATCCCTCAGGCGCCTGCAGTGCTTCATTATTTACTCATTTAAAGCAGAGTTTGTGCTTGATGTCTTGGCTTTTCATCGCAACATCATACTGTCTGCATACTGTTAGAGTTAGGATAGGGCCTATGGAGATCCCTGCAGTGCTGAGCTTTAACACTTCACTGACGGACTCATGTAGATGCAACTGTACAACTTCAAGAAACAAAGTGCAGATTAGGTCAGAAAGGGAATTTTAAACGATTGGATAAGTGAGCCACGGAAAATCTCTGCATGGACACTTTTGTGGTCATTACATGTGCTATTAAAGGTAAATTCATGCAAAAATGAAGTTAGCATTATTTACTCAACTTCATGACTTGCTACCCTTTCGTGCAACATAAAAGATGTTTGCATGTTCATGGCGAGACGAGAATGAGATGCTGTGTTTTGCTGGTGATAACACTGAGAAAGATCGACATGTACACCACATTTCATGTCATATCATCTGATACATCAACATAATTATCAGTGTGCCTTCTGCTAAATATATCAGGTTTCAAAAAGTGTGTGTTGGTGTGCTATATTAAGGTGTGTGAGCATTTACCTTACACTTGTTGTGACTTTCAGACGTGACAGTGTGCTAAGTGGAAGAAAATGAAGGGTTGGCTTTGCTATAAGCAGCAGTCTGCTTGCTCTTCTGTTTAGCAAGCAGTAAAACAGATGGCAACTGAGGATAAATCAGCACCCAGCTGGGGTGTGTGTGTGTGTGTGTGTGTGTGTGTGTGTGTGTGTGTGTGTATATATATATATATATATGTATATACAGTATAAATGGAGTACTTGATTCTAATCGGTCAGTATATAGATCTGCAAATGTTATGCTATGCTATGGTTGCATCTATAATTTATTTATTTTACAATTTAAACTTGAAATATCCAATAGATTTATTTTATTTTATGAAGCTTTAATTTTTTTCCCAGTGTGTATTTGTTTCCTCCATTGCATTCCTGTTTTAAACAGAATAATAGCTATGCACAAATGTTACTTGTTATTAAAATAGTTTGATTCTGTTCGTTTCACATCCATTCCACACATATTTCAGTTTCACCAATCGCCCCTTCTCTCTCTCTTTTTCTTTTCTAAGAAAACATCCAAGTATTTTGATCTCAGAAAATGATTAGGATTTAATGCACTGGTTCTCAAATGTTTGAACAATAGACGTCAAGTGGCGATCATGAATCGCATATTACAGTGAACTGCACGGGTCCAACAATATGTAAAATTACACAACATAGGTTGAATAGGAAAATCACCATTTTGTGATACATAAACAAGACCAGAAATGTGCTTTACTGAACACACGCTGGGATAAGGATTGCAGTAGTATTAACCATATTGCTCAGTGACCAAAATATAATAGAGTTTGATTGGATGCACAGCTGAAGATGTTTGTCTTATTTTTTAAAGGTTGATGAGCCTATTTGTATTGTTTGGTTACATTCTTCTCATATACATTTTGCATTGTTTCTCTGATATCCACAACCAAACCAGAACAATCCTGTGTTAATAAACCAGAGATTCAGGAGAGATCCTGACCCCATCATTTCCACACAACAAAACCTCTGTGAATTTATTCTTTGCATAGTCTACCACTGCACAGAAACTGCAGTATTTTTGTGATTTAATGGTTGTACACAACCGTGTTTGTGGTGTGTTTGTAAGGTCAAACTGATAAGAGACCAGACAAGGTGCAGAAAGATGGAGGTTGTTCTGTATTCAGAGAAAAAATTGGGCATGATATACAGAGACAAAACAGCTCTTCATTCTTGAGAATTGTTGCCTGTCAGATTAAAATGATTACACAGGAGACTGTCTCATCACGTTAACTATGGACATGTCCCACCAATGTTTGACAACAATGTTTGATATAAATATATATATATATTTGTCATTTGGAATTTGCTTGAAAACTGTGCTTGTGCATATCTTTCTTTTAAACTAATACCACTCAGTTTTAATAATGTTTCTAACGACATGCCATTTGTGTCCTTTTGAAGCAACAAAATATCTTTGGTAACACTTTTTATGTTAAATAACAAAGGTTTGCGAATAAGGACTTGGTTTTGAATAGGACTTGTTTCAGATGCCGCACATGTCTCTTTGTGAGTGTCCATCTCAATGAAAAGCTTTCATGGTGCTACGATCCACACAGTGAAAAAACTCAACTCTCCCTCAGCCAGCGCAGGGTTCAGGACCACGGAGAGCTCCTCTCTACTCTTCTGTCTCCAGGCAACCATTAGAAGTCCAGTGAACAGATGCAGATGAATGAAAATTTTCCCTCGTGGCCAGAACTGTGTCCCCTCTGTGCCTACCATCAATCAGCAAAAAAAATGAAAAACAGACGTCACTCTCTTGCATCTCTCTACTTTATTGGACAGATGCCCTTGCACTGGTACCGCACACATCTGAAGCAAGCAAACAAATGCTTTATTAAATGGGAATCAGAGCCTGATTTCTCATAAAAGCATGCTGTTTGCAGAAGTGACGCTGGCTAGGCCACGTCTGAGTCATTTTTTGAGACGATGTGCTTGAGCATTTACCCCAGGTCTGCATATATAACAGGATTTACAGGGCAATCCTATTTACAGGACACATTTTATCTTCTCGTTTTAATCCAGTAACCCCAAAAATCGCAAGAAGCTTTGTGAACATGAAAAAAAAACATCCTTGTTTATGTTCAGTGTAATTGTTAAAGGAATAGTTCAGACAAAAATTAGTTTTTCTTCATCTAAACAGATTTTTGAGAAATGTATATCTTATATATATAAGCTTTATATCACTTGCTCACCAATGGATCCTCTGCAGAGAATGGGTGCCGTCAGAATGAGAGTCAAAACAGCTAATAAAACATCATAATAATCCATAAGTAATGGACACAACTCCATCATTTAACATCTTGTGAAGAGAAAAGCTGCATGTTTGTTAGAAATAAATCCATTATTAAAACGTTTTTTTACTTCAAACATTTTTGGGGGGGTTTTTTCCACTAAAATGTGAGTCATCTATATTGCTATCTCCAGTGAAATGTTGTCTCACCTGAATCAGGAGAGAAATATGCACACATCAGGCACCGTTTACAAGAGAAAACAGTTCTAAACAAATATGTTGGTTGATTTTGATTTCAGAGGGCTACAGGAGATGGACTTTTTCAATAAAGGAAGTGTTATTATGTATTATGGAATCATATTTTGTGTCAGACGTGATGGTTTATTCATTCAGGTGTGGATTATTGTGATGTTTAGGCTCTCATTCTGATGGCACCCAATCACTGCATATGTATAATAATCACATCTCAACTGTTACTAACCACTAGTCAGAGTCTGTCCATATATATCAGTGTGAGATATCAGAACTGCAGTATAAAATGTGACTGTAACCATATCGCGTTTATCTTAAAGCTGTTCTATGGGAGATCTTCCCCTCTGAATTCCCTTGTATTGCAGCGGTAAAGTGTTTTTGTGATGAATGCTGCAGACAGGAGTACTGGGTTGTGTGGGTCTGATGGTTGAGATAAGTCTCAAAGATGTTGTGTACTTTGTGCTAATGCTCAAGGATGATGGTTTGATAAAAAAAAATGTTTTAATGTACATATAGATCCACCAAGGTCAAGTGCTTCAGCATTCCTTCTCTTCCTATTCATCTCTTTCTTTTACTGCGGCAGTGAAATTAAGTTGTTTTAGTATAGGTTTTGATCTGTAGTTCTTTGAAAGATGCAGTATACTCTATGAATAAACAGTGCACAAAATTGACTGCAATTAAATTTGACAATGACCCCAAAATGTATCTAGATATGTAAGCCACACAAAGGAGTAATTCACCAGAAAACTGAAAATTCCCTGAAATTTACTCATCCTCAAGCCATCCAAGATGTTGATGAGTTTGGTTCTTCATTGGAACATGTTTGGAGAAATTTAGCATTACATTACTAGCCAAACAATGGAGTAAATGGGTGCCGTCAGAATAAGAGCTTATAAAAACAAGTGATCCACACAACTCCAGTCCGTCAATTAATGTCTTGTGAAGTAAAAAGCTGCTTATTTATAATAAACGAGACGTTTTTCAATTCAAACCACTGTTTTTGACAAAAATACCAGTCCTCTATCTGCAATGTTGCTATAATCAGTCCTTTTTTGGGCTTTAAAAATGTATGAATGTCATTGCATTAGTTAACAAAATACCAATCCATGTGGCATTTGTTTTACAAGACAGAGGACAGCCCATGCATACTTTTCAAGCAAACGTTTTAAATTATTAAAAACAATATGACACAAAACACTAGAGTTGCACCACATTACCTATACTAGCACTGCACCATTAATAGCTTTGCATGCAATGCCGATTCCCAGAAAGTTAAATGAAAAAAAACAATCTGTTTGCCTGCTATATACGTGAATTGTGTTTGTAATGGACTGCATTTCTCATATATATCTCATTCTAAGAAGTAGATTGCACAAAATCAGTTTTAGAGATCAGTTATTTTGGGAAAGCAAAGTTCTGCAGTATTTTGGAATACAGGATATGTTTTTTTTCTTGTTTTACAACCCCAGGGCTCCAAATTATATGCTGAACATCAAACAGGCACCACATTGTTCTACCCACCCACGCTCGAGTGATTAAAGGCTGATTCAGAGAGAAGTTGCATGGATTATTATTGTTTGAAATCCAAAACCGACAACCTCAGTATGCAATGAGAAAACAGCTGTCTGATTCGGAATTCTTCTGTGTTTCTGCAGATATTAACATGGCCGGAGAGCCGAAACCCTACAGGCCTAAAGCA
This sequence comes from Carassius auratus, assembly GCF_003368295.1. Classification (NCBI taxonomy): domain Eukaryota; kingdom Metazoa; phylum Chordata; class Actinopteri; order Cypriniformes; family Cyprinidae; genus Carassius; species Carassius auratus. The sequence continues at coordinate 116,817 of NW_020525251.1, forward strand.
GGATCCAAACGACCCCCTGGCTGCTGTCTACAGGTGAGCATTTCCTATTAAATATAAGTAGGCACTGTATACATAGACTACTTCAGATAACATACTGCCAGTTGTAAATGAAATGCTTTTGCCGCTCTTACATGCTCCCTTGTTAGGAGAGCTGAGGTAGAGCGGATTAAAGTCTGGTTTGTGTGACAGAATGAAGCCATCAGCACATTTATCATATTATCAGGTTTAGATAAGAAGAACAGCCTGCGGTCTGCGATTATCAGCACATTCGTTCAAATCGCTGGAAGTTGCAGATGTGTCTCACAGGTTCGGTTAGATGGGTTGAACCTTATAGGAAAGCGAAAAGCTCTCCAGACACGTCAGTGAAAACTAACCAAGCAGAAAATGAGTGGAAAAATCAATGTTTGGAAAAAGTATTAGGCATTTGCTGCTTTATTGACAAGCTTATGTAGGGATTCAGAGCTTTTTATAGTGAACAATACATACTTACTAAAGCTAAATAAATAGTGATTGTACTGTGGACACAATTACTGGATTCGTTTTTTTTTACCGCTTTTATTAACACTTAGCAAAGAATAATAGAATCATATTAGTGAGTTCAATTATTTATGAGCCTGAATGAGTGTCTATTCAAAGATTTTTTTTGGTTCTTTGTGTTATATGATTGTATCTTAACTTTAGCTGATATTGGGTTTTAAATTCTATATTTCTCGCTCTCATTGTATTTTTGAAATTCATTAAGTCTTGATTTTGCATTTCAAATCATTTCAAAACTAATCCATTATGTATTCTGAGGTAGGCCTAATTAGGAGAGTAGAACAGGAGCTAACCAACAAAGAAGAGCTTTGAATGTTAATTAGTTTGGAATTAAATGGTCAGAGAAACAATGAGATGCCTATAATAGAATATAATGAGTTAGATGACCCGAAATCAACATTCCAGTTTCTACAGTTGACAGGATATTCATAATATGCATGACATATATTTAAATACACAATTGCATTAAGTTTGACCTTGTTTGCATCCTTAATTGCAAATTACAATATTCAATATTCTGGGACGATTTCAATGTCCTATGTTTTATCAGATATAGTGTAGTGTTGAATGTGATTGGTGTAGGTGATTTTAGATGCCTGGAAGTTTGGTGGAAAAAAACATCTAATAATAGAAAGAATGTGCAGTGAGAGTCTCTGGTTAGATTTTATTTAATGATTTACAATTAGCAACACTGGAGAGCATCTCATCTTTTGTTTGACCTGCCATGATGCTCAGCCAGCCTATAGCCACAAAAAATGATGTGAAAAGAAAATATGTAAGATTCAACATTATTTATAGCAAAACAAATCACCTTTTCATTTGAACTCCTTTCAATATGTTCTTAATAACATTTTCAAATCATGCAACAGAACATTCTGAAATTCAAATCAATTTACAGTTCGACTTAGGGCAGCAACTGCTAAAAATAAAAGCCTGTGAGAATTCAAAATAGCATTTTCATTCATTTTCTATTGCACTCCACTGTACATGAAATAAAAATGACTGAAGAAGCATCCCCTGTTGCTTACCTGTCAGTTGACATTACAAGTCTTCCGAAGAGATGTTTGGGTGCTTCTGGTGCTCTAAAGGGTTCACACAAAGTTTACCGGTTGAAGTCAAGGTAGGGGTCACACAGAAACTGGAGAGTGTCTCCCTCACTATCAGGATCTTAAAGAAGCCAATGTCTATCTCCAGGAGGTTTCTCACTGTAATTAATAAACAGAGCCGCTTTGATTGCTGCTCTTACTGTGTTTATGGGAGCTCTGCATGATGTCTGTAGGCTGAATATATTATTGATTTGTCTGTTAGCAGGGTGTTTAAATAACGTGCAGATGATGGGATTGTGTCAGATGATTTGAGTTGAACACATTCAATCTCAGGTATAAATTGATTAGTGTTCAAATGTAAAATCTTCCTGTCAGATCAATTGAGCTGTAAATTGAAGTATTAAATAAATGGGGCTAATTTGCCCTCCATCACATCTTGACATAGCAAATCGCACTTTACACTGTGCCTTTGTTTTGTCTTTTTCAGTGGTTATGAATTTTGATTATGATTACTACAGGGGATGATTTCTACAATAGGTATGTATGCAATTTATTTACCATTCATTTGACTGCACACATTTCGAAACACTCGAGTCCTTTCAGCATCATGATATTTCATGTATGACTTCAAGCTTTGTCAAATGTCCAATATGTAAAGATAAAAAGATGCATACAAATATATGAACATAATCAACTACGGCATTAACAGAAAATCTGTGGATTTTATTTCTCTTCGACACCTACAGCTCGTCCTTGGAAGAATTTAAGAGAAAGCTAATATTGTGGATGAAAATTCATAAGCTTCGAGTAAATGGCGCCTCACCTTTAATTTCGGAAAAGCACTGTTTTATTTTGCTCTTTTCCTTCTTATGATCTCATCTTTTATTAGCAGAGACATTTACTAAATGTCAGCTGGGCGGAGAGCTGCGAATATCCAGGAGAGATTGATGCGAGAGCCAAGGGCATGTGCCTTTGTTTGACATTTTCTTGCACCTCCTTTCTTTTCTGTAACTTCTTTTGAAAAATTCGCCTGCCATGATGACGAATTTCATAAGTAGCTCTGCTAATAGCAGGGAAACCAGACAATAGGAGTCAGATATGATGTCAGGGGTGAAAAACCTTTCGAATTCCATAGAATTCAGAATCAAAAGCTTGATTTTGAGTGTTAATGATGTTCTAAACTCTGCTCATCTTCTTTGGTCCTTTTATCCGGTCAGGCTCTTTGACTATCACGGACGGGTGGCTCCTCCTCCGAGGCAGTGATTCCTCTGAAGCGTTCGCGAGTGGTGCTTCCATCCACTCGACGCGGGAAGAGTTCATTCCCTGTCAAGACCTCCTCCTCTCTCCTCAAGACCCCCATCATCATCATCATCCTTCTCCCCTCTGGGATGAAATGTAAGCCAAATTAAATGCCACATAAAATGTCTAAATGTAAAGAAAACTTCCAAATGCAGTTTCACGAAAATGAACTGCTTTTTATAGAATAAAATATTTAACTGCAATTTATTTCATAATTTTGTTGAGTAATCATGTTGAATTTAGATGCATTTTAAGGAAAGGAAGAAACAAATATGCCAATTATTCAGTATTTTTGTGCATTTATTCTTGTAGTAGAATATGTGTGCAAATATATGACAGGTCAGTTTCTCTCAGACATGTTGCTCTTTTCTCTTCAGAGTGGTACCACACTGTCATGTTCCCCTCTCAGCCTCTCTGAAAACCACAGAATAATATTAGAGGTACGTGGCTGTTTAAACAAACCCTATTTCAGACTCAGTATAGCAGTGAAGAAGATATTCTGTTTTCTCAAAAGTGCCAGAAAAATGCTATGAATCTAAATGTAATATTGTGGATTTGTATAAATTGCGTAACTCCTAAAAGTTCAGTTTATCTCCCTGCTCTACTTGGCTAAATGCAACTACAAGACGTGAAGGTATTAAGATATTTTAAGATATGATTTTCTGTTAAGCCGCTGTGAAACCATAGGAAAAGCACGATAAAAATACATTTGACTTGATTGAAGATTGCAAATGTAGCTCTCTCTTACAGGTTACACCGAATGAAAAGAGACTATTTAAATTTCATGGGAGCAGAAATCAAGAACATATTGATTTTTGTAAGCACAGAGCATTCTGAGATTTGTGGCCGTCTGAAATGCTCCTTTAATTCTGCCTGGGATGTGAGCCAAACGGCAAGACAGAACATCATGCGGTCGTGTTTGTAAATTAGAATTCATGACATTAATTCAGATTTTTATCTCTAACCCACAAGTAGCAGCTTTCACAGCATCTGTCAGCATCCCGCCGTCTCCTCCGAGCGCGGAGCTCAGAAGTCGAGATTAGCCGTGGTGCGTGACACTAATGCTCTTAGCTGTAGTGCTTTGGCCTCTCCGGGGGCTTTTCTTATATCAGTGCAATTCATGGGCAAAAATATCCATGGCATGTATACACAAAAGTGCCACTGTTTACCTTAATCTGCATTTCACTGGAGTTCTCCTTTCTTTTCACAGCGCAAACTGGAGATTAGCTTTATACCGCACCAAAATAGCATTTAATTTGTCTCGAAAAGTTTACTTTGGCTGTTGTCCTCAAAACCACATGAAAATCCAGTCATTCTCTGTTTAAGATCAGAATTGTGATGTTTTTTCATTACCGCCAGAAAACACTGATTGCTGTGTATCAGAGGAGACCTGAAAACACAACTACTGCAATTTGTGTCCCAAATTAGAGTGACATGAATAGCAAAACCTGTTTTATTTGCTTCTGTCTGTGAAATCATTTCTGGAATTTGACTTGCGCTGTGACATGCTGTACTCCATTTCAATATTTTAAACAGGATTTTGCTAATTCTATTATTCATGAAGCTTTTGTGGCCTCATGCTAATACCATGAGCCTGTGTGAAATATTTTTACTTTTTCATTTGTCACACTATAAGGACCATTTAACTGGTAGTTAATTAATAAAAAAAAAAAAAAAAAAAAAGGCCAGGGCTAGTAATCAAACGTTTTATGTCACTGAATATTTCTCAGGGTAAGAAAATTGCAGATTTTAAAAAATGTTTTTAAATGAAGTCTCTTATGCCTACGAACTGCATTTATTTGATCAGAAATACAGTAAAAACAGGAATATTGTGAAATATTATTACAATTTCAAAATACTCTTTTCTATTTTAAAACAATTTAAAATGTAATTTATTACTGTGATGTAAAGCTGAATATTAAAAATATTTACTCCAGTCTTCAGTGGCACATGATCTTTCAGAAATCTGCCTGATATGCCAATTTGCTGCTCAAGAAACATTTTTTATTATAATCAGTGTTGAACACAGTTGTGTTACTTAATATTTCTGTGAAAACAATGCATTTTTTTCTTATGATAAATAGAATAAGTAGATTATATTATAAATACAAAGTTAAAAAAACAGCATTTATTTGAAATAGAAATTGTTGTAACATTATACATGTCTTTACTGTCACTTTAGATCAATTTAATGCATCCTTGCTGAATAAAAGTATTTATTTCTTAAAATAAGTAAAATAAATTATGATATTATGGTATTCAAATCTTGTGTAAAGGGCACAATTCACAGAAATGACTATAATTAAGAGATCTTAGAAGTTACCTAACTGAGATATAGAGTTTGTGACCACTAGTCCCTGTATCCCTAGACTTTCCCTTACATTTAATCTAGAGTCTTGATCTTGGAAAACAACACGTTGTGCGTCATAATCCACCACATTTCATGTATGGTGCATCACGCATCCTCTAAAAGATCACAAGTAAACAGCTTGAAACAAGTGATAAAGAGAAAGTT
>NW_020525252.1:0-54982 GCF_003368295.1 Carassius auratus
ATGATGTAGCAAGTACATCGGATGTTATGGAAGTGTTTCCGGTTCTGGTTTACCTAATTAATGCCCTAAAAAATCTTACGATTTGGATATTAAAAGCATATTAGTATGTATGTGTAAGCCAGGTTAAGAGATCGGGTCTTTAATCTAGATTTAAAACTGCAAGAGTTTGTCTGCCTCCCCGAACAATGTTAGGTAGGTTATTCAGAGTTTAGGCGCCAAATAGGAAAAGGATTGCCGCCGCGTTGATGTTTATTCCTAGGTATATCAAATTGCCTGAAGTTTGAGAACGTAGCGGACGTAGAGGAGTATAATGTAAAAGGAGCTCATTCAATACTGAGGGTGCTAAACCATTCAGGGCTTTATAAGTAATAAGTGTTGTGTTTTGTTATGATGAATTCGGTATTCAAAGAGACTCTGAGTGCACGCAGAACTAAGTCTTATCATGAGGATTTATTAACTCGACTTCAGATTCGCAACAATGAGTGTTAACTCTTCAGCGGCATAATACACACTGAACTTTTAGAGCCAATCTGCATAAACTTTACTGGCAAATGCTATAGCCAAATAAGAACATAAGATACAATGTCTGTGAACATGTGATTGGTTCTTAGCAGAATGTAAGAAATACTACATCCCCCTTCTTTTGAAATAAACAATATAAAGAACATATTGCATATCATACTAAGTGAAAGAAACATTCAGCTTTCAAAAAAAAAATAAAACATCACATGTACAAACTAGAGCATCCATATAGCATTATACTAAAGCACTAGCATACTGTATGTGTTCACACAATAATGGATTGTCACATACAAAACGCAAATTACATTGAACATTGTGAACAATTTTTTTTTTTCTTTTTAAGGGAAGCGATCCGCCTACACCCTTGTACAATCACAGATCCAGAATGACTCTGGGCTTTATCTGGCGTCCATATCTGGTTCTGCAAGTGACAGATTTGGGCAGGTCATCAAGTGTGGTCAGGTGTGTGTATAATGTCATTGTGTGGTGCACTGCTGATTGGCGTTTCACATAGCTCAACACCATCATGTCCCAAGGATATTTCAGAACTGTCCTGAGGTTCCTTCGTGTCCAGGAGGTGACGTCTGTTTCGTCGATATTCCCGTCCGTCAGAAGTACGCACGTAATACGATCTCTCAGTGCCGGCTGATCTGACGATAATGGCTGGTTTCCAGTATCCTTGCTCATGTACTCTAACTGCCTGTCCCTCCTTGAGCTGAGATAAAGGTCTAGCCGATCTGTCATAATAGCTTTTTTGGCTCTGTTGTTTCTGTAACCTCTTTGCTCTGACATCTTTCCTCCTGACGACTTTTGGCAGGAGCTGCTGATTGGTATTTGGTAGGGCTGACCGCAGGCGACGACTCATCAACAGCTGAGCTGGGGACTTGAAACCATCAACAGGGCTGTTGCGATACTCCAGGAGACTGAGGTGTGGATCTCTTTTGTCAGCCTTAGCCTTTTCCAGCAACATCTTTGCAGTCTGCACAGATTTCTCTGCTAGTCCGTTACTTTGCGGGTAATATGGACTTGTGGTGGTATGCTTAAATTCCCACGTTCTTTGCAAATGCTGCAAACTCACCCGAGCTGTACTGGGGGCCATTGTCTGAGATGACAGCCTCTGGAATGCCATGTCGTGCAAAAGCAGCTTTTTAGTTTGTCTATCACAGCAGTTGAGGTTGTGCTGTTGAGCTTGTCCAGCTCAAAATATCTGCTGTAGTAGTCCACTGTCACAAGATAATCCTCATTTGCTCCAGGTGAACAAATCGGTAGCCACAACTTGCCATGGCCTGTCTGGAACTTTGTGACTGATCATTGGCACAAAGTGAGTGACTTTCTGGACAATGTGTCTGCGACAGGGATATCCTTGCCTGGTCGATGCACAATAGTGAAATTGTACTTTTGGAGCTGAAGGATCATCCTCTGTAGCCTTGGGGGAACTGATGCCAGGGATTTCCGCATTATTAACTCAAGGGGCTTGTGGTCACTTTCAACAACGATTTGACGGCCATAGATATATTGATGGAAATGCTTGCAGCCAAATAGTATGGCAAAGAGTTCTTTCTCAATTTGAGGGTAATTGATTTCACATTCAGAGAGTGACTTTGATGCATACGCGATAGGTCTTCCATCTTGCAACAGGACTGCCGAGCCCATACTTGGAAGCATCAACCTGCAACCTGATCTCTTTGAGAGGATCGAAATAGGCCAAGACTGGTCCTGGTATGCATGTGAGTAGCCCTTTTATCTTCTCGAATGCTTTGTCATGCTGGGCATCCCAAACAAACTCACTTGATTCCTTTAGGAGCTGTCGCAGTGGTGCGTTGACATCAGAAAGACCAGGTGCAAATTTAGAGAGGTAATTGATCATGCCTAGCACTGTCTTGAGTTCTCCTTTGTCTTTAGGTGGCTCGATGTCTCTTACGGCAGCAACTTTGGCAGGGTCTGGCTTTACTCCCTCAGCAGTGAGGAGATGTCCAAAATAGCTCACCTCTGTAGCACAGATGATAGGGCTGTAGTACTCGAGTCCGGTCTTGGACTCGAGTCCGCACTCGAGACATTTTTCTATCGTCTCGGACTTGTCTCGGACTCGTTGCATTTGCACTTGGACTTGTCTCGGACTTGGCCATTGGACTCGCCAAGTCTTCTAGTTGGTCTCGACCGAGTCCAGCAAAAAAATAAAATAAAAAATGTATCCTTCAGAACAAAAACCACATTTGCATGATGTCGCGACTGAAAACGTGTGGAAAACGCTAGGCGCACGCTCTCCTTATTTCCAAAGCACTCTGTAATCTGCGCTCGCGCTGCAGTGGCGTCTGCTGTTGCTGGGCAACCATGACTCGCTCTCCATGAAGACGCATAAGTTTCAGCAAAGAATAAATGGATTTCCAGCTCTAAACATCCCTTTCAGTGGCTCTGATAATAGATTCATTTAAAAAATGGCTATCCTTGTACAGCTATGATCATCTGTTTCTCCATCTTAGCTTTCAGTATTGTTCCGGGGAAGGATGTGCATGACCAGCGGTGCATTTGCTGTGACCTGAAAAGTTTAGATGTTTCTAATTTAATTTTCTACATGTTAGATTGTGTTTTATTGACGTCTACACCTAGATAGCCTCAAACGTCCCCTTTACAATAATGAAATACTAATTATTGTTGTACAGTATAGGGATTGCAAGACTAATGATTTCTACTAGTCGATTTTTTTATTAAAAAATGCTTGGGTTACTCGACTCGTGGTTCATGCTATTGCAAATGAAAACACTAAATCTTTTTTTTAATGAATAAATGCTTATTAATGTATAGCCTTATGCAACAATTACATATGTACATTTAAAAACTTTATAATTATGACATTAGTGATCATTTGAACACGACTGAATCCATTCAATACGCACATTTTCATTACGCAGAAACGTGTGTGTGCCGCGCAAACCAGCAAAAGGTAAAGCTTCTTATTATCTAAGCTTATTATTAGCCTACTCTTGAGAGGGAACTGATTTGTTTTTTGAGAGACTGACGCACAGCACTGTTGTTTGATTGGTGAGCGCGCTGTGCTTATTCCATTCATTTGTATCATATCGTTGCCTAAGTTTTAAATCATTGCCTTTTAAATATATACAAATACTATAACGTGTATGATGTATTATTATAGGTAAAATTACTCTTGCAACACTCTGATTTCTGAGAGATGCACAGAGAGGCGGTGTTTCATTTGCGCTCTTTTCACTCATAAAGTTTAGATTCATTCACTTCTGGCGCTGATCCCCTGGCTCACCTGTTATCTAGCAAACACCAGACTGTGACAGCTTCAGCCGAGTATTCAGGCATAATTATTCCTTGTCCGTTATTCGTTTTTTATGCCATTATCCTTGCCATTCCGAATAAGGTATTCGGCTTCAGGCACAACCCTAATTATTACATTACATATTTTATTTTTACATGCAATAAAGATAAGGTCATATAGTAACAGCTCCACGTAATATTGTACTTCTAAAATTCACATCGTACTTGCAAACACTTTGTATTAGGGCTGTGAATCTTTGGTAAGGCAGCGATTTAATTCGATTACGATTCATAGGTTTTCGATTCGATTCAAGAACGATTTTTGCAAATTTAGAACGATTCAATTCGATTCACAATTAAATTCGATTCGATTCGATTATAACGATTCGATTCTGCATTCTTTAAGTGCATTCACGGGATTATTTAAATGCTTCTACTAAATTCTTTAAATGCTTAGTCAGGGGGCAAATTACAGTAGCATTTATGGTTAGAGAAGCATAGGTTAGAAAAAAAAAAAACCTTTTGTCCATTGTTAAATGCTAGTTTAATGATGTGACATGGCATACGTAAAAATGCATGTAAGCCAAGTTTTTAAAAAAGAGCTTAAAGAGTATTATGTATAAGCTAACATTTTGTCACACCAGGGGCGTAGCCATAATTTCAGTAGTGATAGAAATGTCAAATACAATAATTTTATGTATGTAGCCTATATAATAATAATAATAATTATTATTATTATTATATTTTACAAGGAATTATCTTCTTTATTAATTACTTTTAATTAGCTGTAATAAATCAAATACACTGCTGGATAATAATCAATCATTTGTAATCGATATTTTTTCCTAATGGCAATTTTATGATTGTTTCATATACTAGGTTACATTTAATTAGCAGTTATTAAAATTTTCTGCACAGAATAAGGTAGAAAATATACTTTATAGTTTCTGTACTGTAAGTAATGTCAATTAGCACTGCATCATTCATAAATTGTTTGTGGGTTTTTTTTTTGTTTCATCAGTTCATTCTGCTTTTATTCAATTTAGCTGCAGATAAAGCCTGGCACGTCTATGAGAGCGATGCTGGAGTAGTTGATTGTTTCCGACAGCGCAGAGTAGTCTATCCAAGCACTAGTACAGTATGACAAAAATATTGCTGTATTTATGTGCGCATGCCCAGTAGAGCCATACGTATCACTTCCTTGCTGCGCGCATTTGTCATATCCCGAGCTTTGCAAGTGTCTGTGCACTGTGCCAAGGCAAGGCATCAGTCATTTTAATTTTTGACCAAAGACATAATGTCAGCAAAAGCAGCATTATTAAGTAAATAAAATGAAAATAAAGTACATAAAAATAATTTGACCTTACAGCTCCAAACTTTGTTCTATAGGGCCAGTGTCCTTTATAGTTTAGCTCCCAGGGTCAGACTGGGGGTAAAACCAGTGCTTATTACCAGGGCCCCAAAGGAAGAGAGGGCCCTTGAAAAGTATGAATCTGAAATATATTTTATTTTACCTGGATATTTTCATGGGTGGGGGGCATGGGGGCCCATCAGGACTGCCTATGCATGGGGCATGGGATCTTGTGTAATGCCCCTGTTAGCTATAACCCTAATTATACACACTTGGAGCTAAACTTTTCAGGACATTGGCCCTCCAGGATGTAGTTTGGAGACCCCTGTCCTAAAGAGTTGTTACTTTGCACATGCTTTTTGATCATTACAAATAATAATGTACATTTATTTTCTTAGAATAGGAGATATGCTGTCTCTCGCTTTACAAACATTATCAGTAGTTAAGTACGTGGTCTTGAAGAGGACCCTTTTTTCTCTCATTTGGACTCGGTCTTGACTTGGACATGAAACTTTTGGACTTGGACTCGAACCTCTTTGGACTCGGTCTTGACTTGGTCTCGACTAGTCCTGGACTTGGACTCGACAAAGCTGGACTTGACTACAGCTCTAACAGATGATACTCTTTTCTGGATTGAGCTTGACTCCTCTCTCTCTGGAACACTGCAGCATACCATGGAGGTGTTCATCATGTTCAGCTTTGGTCTTACCATAGATGAGAATATCATCAACAATGGCCATGACGCCACTCAAACCTTCATACGTTTCATAAATTTTTCGCTGGAACTCGTCCTGGGCTGAAATTAGTCCGAAGGGAAGACGTCGGAAACGGTAACGCCCAAAAGGTGTGTGGAAAGTGGTCAGCCTTGAAGAATCCTCAGTGAGCTTAATAGTCCAATACCCTAATCTAGCATCGAGGACACTAAATAACGGGCACCAGCTAGCTTGGACGTTATATCTTCGAGAGTAGGTAATGGGTAATGAGGTCGCTTAATGGCCTTGTTAAGGTCCCTTGGGTCCAGACAAACCCTTAGCTGAACTGTGCGTGGTTTTTTCAGCTACAACCATAGAGTTAACCCATTCGGTAGGCTCAGTGACTCTAACGATGACGTTTTGTCTTATCATGCTCTCAAGCTCCTCTTTGAGACGGCCGCGTAGTGCGAGAGGAACACGTCTGGGTGGGTGGACTACTGGGGTTGCATGCGGATCTAAGTGTATGGTACACTCAACAGGAAATAGTCCAATTCCCTTGAAAACATCTGCAAACTCCTTCAAGATTGGCACTTCTATCGGTGTTTCTGTAACAGATAGTACTAATTTGATGAGTCCAGAGTCAATGCATCCTTTTAGACCTATGACAGGGGGTGCATTTGTGTCGACTACATAAAATGTCATAGCCATCTCAATGTTTTTGTGCTTGCATTTCAGGTCACATTTGCCTTTTACCGCCAGGCGTTCACCACCATAGCCAAACAAGGGGCGAGATGTCGGCTGCAGAGTGCAATGAGTGTTCAGCTTGTCATACTCATCCAGGGGAATGACGTTGGCAGATGATCCAGTGTCTAGCTTGAACTTGACTTCAAGTTATTTTGGACCTATTTTAATATACACAAAAGCTTGCTCTGTGTCTGAACTCTGTCTGCCCTGTGTCACCGAGTCAATAAACAGCTCTTCATACTCATCAACTTGGTCTGAATGTTCTTCACCTATTGCATGGACAGTTTTCTCACAGCTGGAGCGACAGACTTTTGAAAAATAGTTTAATTTACCACATATTTTGCACACCTTTCCTTTTGCAGGGCAGTGAAATCGATCAGCGTGAGGTTTGTTTCCACAGTAGCCGCATCCTTTTTGGTGCACTGGGGTAGCATTCCTAAGTTGCAAATTCTCGCTGTATTTCTTTGTGTATTTAGCGTTACGTTGCTTTGGAACTGCGCCTTTTGATGTATGGCGGGAGATTGCATGCACTGCATGTTCACGTGAAGCACTCATGCTGCTTGAAATAGTTTTTAGCTGTGCTTGCGCCAACTCATGAGATCTAGCGACATCTATCACTTTTTCCAGCGTTAACTCGGAGCCCACATTCAAAAGTTTCTCCCTCACTTTCGGTGAATGTATCCCGGACACAATGCGATCGCGGATCATCTCATCACTGTTTGTATAATTACAGTCCTTGACAAGCAGACGCAGGTCTGTCACAAACTGCTCAAAAGGCTCACGGTCTCCCTGCATTTTTTCATGGAATTTATAACGTGCAAATATCACATTCGCTTTGGGTTCATCGTATGCTGTGAAGCGGTCATAATATGACTTCAAAACGTTTTTCTTCGTCTGCAGACAGTGACCATGTATTAAAATATCACGGCCCTTCTCTCCGACCCATAGGAGAAGATAACTACATTTCTCATCCTCACCCTTTTTCTTCAGGGGTCCGCTGAACATCAGCTCTGCGTGCTGCTGAAACTTGCGCCATGCTTCAGGCAGGTTAGTTGCGTCCCACTTCATCGTGGGCATTGGAACTCCAGCGGTATCCATCCTTGTTCATAAGATCCGTTCACTCTGACACCATGTTGTGTTTTTTGTTATGATGATTCGTATTCAAAGAGACTCTGGGTGCACGCAGAACTAATCTTATCATGAGGATTTATTAACTCGACTCAGATTCGCAACATGAGTGTTAACTCTTCAGCAGCATAATACACACTGAACTTTTAGAGCCAATCTGCTTAAACTTTAGTGGCAAATGCTATAGCCAATAAGAACATAAGATATAATGTCTCTGACATGTGATTGGTTCTTAGCAGAATGTAAGAATACTACAATAAGCAATATTTTAAAATCTATACAATGTTTGATAGGGAGCCAGTGCAGTGTTGACAGGACCGGGCTAATATGGTCATACTTCCTGGTTCTAGTAAAAACTCTTGCTGCTGCATTTTGGACTAGTTGTAGTTTGTTTACCAAGCGTGCAGAACAACCACCCAATAAAGCATTAAAATAATCTAACCTTGAAGTCATAAATGCATGGATTAACATTTCTGCATTTGACATTGAGAGCATAGGCCGTAATTTAGATATATTTTTTAGATGAAAAAATTCAGTTTTACAAATGTTAGAAACGTGGCTTTCTAAGGAAAGATTGCGATCAAATAGCACACAGTATGAAAACAAAGTATGAAAGTTGATCCATTACGGAGTTTCAGAGATTTGGGCTTGAGTTAACTAAAAGATAACTTGTTAGGAGTGTGACGAGATCTCGTGGCTCGAAATCCGATGCATCTCGCGAGATCTGATTGGTCTTGCGAGAAAGTGATGATATCCTCACGCAGACCTTTCAGATATATTTGCATTCACTGGCCCTTTCACCACTGGTATATAATGTAAGATATGTAAGATATGTTCAAACCAGGCAAATGGCCGCATGTTAAGTGGGAAAATTACATAGTTAAGTCTTTATCCAGTCATAAAATCAGGATTCAGTTCAACGGGGAATGTCGCAGAATTTCTCAAATTTTGAATTAATTAACCAAAAGTAGGTCATTACACTAAAATCAAATCACAATATGGACTAGTATCTATAAATATAAAACATCTCCAGAACTGCTCTGAGAGTCACTTCATGAGCATTAAACCATCTGATTTGAGTAAAACTAGCTTCATATCACATACACAGCACTGTAAAAGTATTCACGGAATTCTGTCAAAATAAAAGTCCTGTTTGAAATAACGACAATAGATTGTACACAGCATACACACAGCATTTCTTCCATGTTTTAATTTTAATAGTAAATCCACTTTGTTTGCCAAAAAATTATGTTTGCTTTATTTTCAATAATTAAATGTTAAATTATTAAATTAATGTTTTTATGCCTTCTTTTGATAACCAAAAACAATGTAAATACACAACACAGAATTTCTGAGGGGAAAAATACTACTACTTCGCTAACTAAAAAAAAAAAAAAAAAAAAAAAAAAGATGAATAAATTAAGTTGTTTCATCCATTCAAATAGTTAGACATGCTGAAACACATAATTTGGTAACAATTAAAAAATATAAATAACATGGTGAGAAAAAAAGAAAAACATTTCAAAGGGCCCTAAACATGTAATTTTTGTTAAACTTTTAATAATTTGAGGTGAAAATTTATATAATATTAAAAAGGAGTTGAGAAAAATTTTATGGAAAACAAAATAGTGAAAATCAATTGACTAAATAATAAACTTGACTGACTGCTACTTTAAAGGGATCTTATGTGTATACTATATAATTTTGTCACTTGAGTTTGTGACAAAGCCTATTACAGAGTTTACGTTGTTTACACCTGCATACAATTGATTAACATATATATTTAATTTCATAAAGTACAATTTGATTTCAGAATTAAGCTACATTTTTTTGCAATTTGTGTTTTTCAGTTGAATAAAAGACAAATTTTCCCTATATATACTTTAAAAACAGACATCTCACCTCGTCTCATGGGATAAGTGTCTCGTCTCACCACTATAACTGGTGTAGAGCAATGGTGAATGAGCGCAAGATCGGGTGACCACGTTAATAGGAATTTTGATTCAAAAGCCATAGGCATTTTACAATAAGAATGGAACTTGATTAAATATTTAAATTTAAAATAATAGGAATTCTTTTATGTTGGTTGGGAAAAATTAATTCACCATTACCAGGTTATTCTGAATTATGGATGGAAATATAGAAGAAAAAATATGATTGAAGTCTTTTTTATCATACGCATATCATTCTTATATAAAGGAAAGAATTGTTTTGTTTTATTGTAGTATGCTTAGATAATAAAGGTAGCTGCTTTCTGCATTTTACAAAGAAAAAAACAGCTTGCTGCTTTTCTGCAATGAACTTTCTTTACTGAAATAGAATAAGAGAACTGCTGTTTTCAACCAGATGAGATAGTTTTTATTAGGAGGCCATTGAAAGAGATGGTTGAAATGTTCCAGTTTGCATATCGGTCCAACTGCTCGACCGATGATGCAATCACCACTGCCCTCCACTCAGCACTCACACATCTAGACAAAAAGTAAAAATTCTGTTCAAGAATTCAGTTCAGCATTCAACACAATCATCCAGCTGGGGCTCAACACTTTGCTGTGCAACTGGCTGTTGGACTTTCTGACTGGAAGACCTCAGGCAGTACGGGTCAGCAGCAACACATCCAGCACCATCACACTGAACACTGGGGTCCCCCAAGGATGTGTGCTGAGCCCCCTCCTCTTCACTCTACTGACCCATGACTGCACACCGTCCCACAACTCCAACATCTTCATTAAGTTTGCGGATGACACGACGGTGGTGGTTCTCATTAGCAACAGAGATGAGACAAACTACAGGAGGGAGGTGAGCCACCTGGCCGGGTGGTGCAGTGACAACAATCTCTCTCTGAACGTGGAGAAGACAAAGGAGATTGTTGTTGACCTTCAGGAGAACACACACTCAGCATGAGGTGCCACTGTGGAGAGATATATTTATTTATTTTTATATGTATTATTTTGACTTACAGAAAGAAAATATTCAATTACAGAATGGATTAATTACATAATAATTACACAAATATTTATTAATGACACTGATGAGGCCTTAACACTTCTAGGAGAGCAATTGGATGCAACAAGCAGAATGTTGTAGCAAAATAGAGTAGCTCTAGATTATTTGTTAACGGAAAAAGGGAAAAGTTTTTGTAATTTTCGGAGATCAATATTGTATTTATATACCAAATAATACCAAAAAAATGTCTACTGCCAACGGCAGTAGTGTACGTGACATCACGCACTCTTCACACACTTGTATTGTATACAAGTGTAATAACAGCAATAGATGAAAGTTGCTTTATTTAGACTATAAGTCTATGGTAATTTATAAATTACCTAAAATATACACAGCCATACCCAGGTAATTTACAAATTACCTAAAATATACCCAGCCATACCCAGTGTTTCCTTTAGATTGGCAGGTTTGAGCGCAGGAATATACAGTTTAAGAATTCAGCAAATTGATTTTGTGTTGGGTGATGGACCTTGATAATTAATTTGTAATTTTAATTTTACTTTTTATTGACCTGATGATTACCTTGATGGAAAACCAAATAATACATAGTCGATCTGGTGTCATCTCCATTCAGTCACCCCTCCACATTTGTACATGTGTCTTCAAGTTTCTGTGACTGCAAACGCCTGGCTGGTCAGGTTTGGTAAAGCTATCTGCACACTGGCCAAATACAAATGAGGCAGCAATTAATGAAAGATCTTAACAAGAAATGTGGCAACGATTCCTATTTCAAACAGAGCACATGCAGACAAGGCGTTAATGCGCCTGTTTAAAGCTGTATTTATACTTTCGGCTGACTCGGCTTCATGAGCCTCTGCTGACTGCGCATGCACCTTCCCAAATCAGCAAGGCTTTTTTCAGTGAACCGTGTTTGTGAACAGGTTTGTCTAGTGTTTTCACAGGATATTTGAACTCTGTGGCCATTCCTTTTTGTTGTAATTTATTTTTCTATCCTTTTCCTTTTCTTTTTAATGCTATTTTTGATAAAATATATTGTATGTTATTGTTCTTAAAAAAAAAAAAAACTCTGGAGGGTAAAGTACACGTTTTTTGTTCACCTTATTCTGTTCGCCTCCATTCGTGGGCGTGAAAAACAACCCACGGCAACAGCTTTTAAAGTTGCCCAGTTCCGAGGGAAACCGGCGGAGTTGGCAACAGAGTGGAGGTGACGTATTTCCGGTTCGAGAGAGCTGACTGACCCACGGTCTCCAGCCAGACTCTATTGTCCGAGTCCAGTGTTAGTGTAACTTTCTGCCTTCACTGATCTCACCCAGTCCTCCTCGATTCACGGAGTTACACACAGACAACAGTTTCTGCAGTTTATATGTAGAAGTAGATTTCTGACCAACTTTTCCCACCTTTGATGTAGAGGCTACTTTCTGCTGTAAAGTCATTGTGTGATAAAGCTTTCGGACGCAGATGCATCGAGTCTGAGGAGAGGTGAGCAATATTTCACACAGAAACACAAACACCACACACATTTTCCACGTTTGGAGAAATAATGTGTCTCTTATTGAATGTCTCGTGAATAGAAAACCTGCGCGCTCGCGCTACAATAATGCCCTGTCTGTCTAATCTGTAATATCCAACGTCGAACCAACTTTATATCGGTTCCGTTCGCATTACACTCACTGATCACTAGACAATATATAATCTACAATGCGCGAGCGCGAATCTCTCCGAGCTCAAACACACGCTGCTCGCGCCCGGAGAGAGTGCGCGCGCTTAAAATGTATATGGATATTTTTAAAATGGATATTTTTCCCCATATCATTCAATATTGATGTTTATCATGGTGTTCGTTTACCATGAATAAAATGCTTTCTACGTGTTTGTTAGACCTTAGTTTGTTCACGACACAATTCCACAGAGGAACTACGGTTTAATTGAGGGATCCATGAAATGCATTTTATTTCCCCTAAATTCTGTTTTCCATTTGATTTAATATGAATTCTGTGTGTTATGATTCAGCACAAATGCATCAGAAAAATGGTGTCTAGTAAAGTGAAATAATAAAACTTGAACAATTTAATCTATCTTTTAAAATGTAATCAAATGAAAATGACAATAAAACAGTGTTTTCATTTAATCTCATCAGAAAAGATACTGCACACCAGAACTGTATAAATTAATAATAATTAATAAATTGGTTGTATGATATTCCCTAAAAATATCATCATTACTTTGAGACTTACAGTAGTAATCTAGTCGGTCATAATTTCAAGTTAAACCGTACTTTTATTGTGACGGATTGTCATGAAGGTCTTTCAGTTTTAGTTTTTGTTTCAGCGTGTATTTGACAGTAATTTTTCTCAAAAGAAACTGCATAAAGCTGGTGAAGTGACTCTCTGAGCATCTCTGGAGATGAAGTTCATGTGTTCTCTTCCTCATATATTGAGACACTGAGTCACGTGTGTTTGAGTTTGTGTATCAAACTATTCCATGATCCATTCACTCAGAGACACAGAACATGCAGACACATGCACTGACTGGCTGCTGTAACATCTATTTCTGTTGTGTGATGGGATGTAAGATTAATCCACATTGAGTAAAATGTTTTTATAAAAATATAAAATATTACTGGGCAGCCCAACTGCATACAGTCATGTTTTATTTCTCATCTGAAAGCCCTCCTGCTTGGATGGATTTGGAATCATGTTCTTTGACACCAAGGTCGCCATCAGACATTTTGTAAGCAAAGAAAACAAACAAAAAAAATAATACATTTTATTTCTAACATGCTTTTCTTAGACTCGAAATGCTACAGTATACAAGAAGTAAAACATCACATACAATCACATTCAATTACAATAAACAGCTGTAAAAAGATGTGTCTTTAAAGCACATTAGAAAACAATCTAATATTGGAGAGTCTCTAATTTCCGGTGGTAGAGCATTCCATAGACGTGGTGCTGAAACAGAGAATGCTCGGCCGCCCATAGACTTTAATTTATTCCGAGGCTGCTGGAGAATGCATGACCTGGAAGAGCGCAAGGTGCGAATCTGGCACATGAGCAGTGACTATTCAATTCAATTCAAGTTTATCTGTATAGTGCTTTTTACAATAGAAATCGTTACAAAGCAACTTTACAGGAAATTACGTTTCTACAATATTTAGTAGTAGCTTAATAAGTGGTGACTGTCAGTTTGTGCACATATGACAGGATTTTTAGAAAAATGAATACAAGACGTAGTCAGCTAGACGATGAACATTATTAATATTATTAATAATTAATAATTATTATATGATGCAGTCACACTTGTAGCAATATTTGTTAGTTCTGTTGTTGATTCAGGGTTAGCATCATCTGGGGTCCTCTGAGGGATCAGCATCATCTCAGGTGTTCTGGATCCAGACTGGAGGTTGTGTAAATCCTAGTTACAAAACTTAGAAACAAATGGAGACATCACTAGCATAGCTGCTAATCCAACAAAGTAAAATTAATTAGTTTAACCCAAGCTAAAGAATAAGAATGTGCATTTGATCAGATACAACTACACTCACAATTTAAGAGATACATTATTCGAATGCTTGGCGAAAGAGATGCGTTTTTAATCTAGATTTAAATGTATTTTATTAATAAGATTCGGGATGAGTGCGTCAGATACTTAGCCTAACCAACACAGGTGGACCATAATCAAGTAATCAATCCCATAGTATAAATATCGCTGACTTACCTCTATCCATTAACGGTTTATCAGCATGCTGGTTCGCTTTGTCTGTCACCTTATCACAGACCGAATTTTCGTACCAACGAAGAAAGCTACACAGGGGATTTATAAGACCTGCTCTTTTTGCCGGACCCGCGATCATTCCTACCCAGCCAAACACGGCCGTTGAGCAGCATTAAGCGTCATCGCGACAGCTGCTCTCCTCGCCAAGCCACACGTCGTGGCCAATAGACCGTGCAAGCTCCGAGCTCGCCTCGCTCGACACAACGATCGTGCTGCCCGAGACCGAGCTTTCCTCGAGCGCTTGATTGCAGCAGAAAGAATCCAACCAGCCCGGGCCAAACCCCAATTCTCACCGCGGCTCAGCCTTCCAATCAGGCGTTCCGGCCGAGTGGCATTTTGAGGCAGCTTCCTCTAGCGGCGCAGACCGCGCGACGTTAACCAATACATTTTCAGCCGAAGACACTAAAAACAGGTTCCTCTTTTTCTTCATTGGATTTTTACGGCAGTTGGCATCCAAAGTGTTGCATCTAAAAGCAGGTTCGCGGCTAAAGTTTGTTAAACGCAGTTCCGTCTTCTACTAGTGTTTTATGCTGGTTTTGGCAAACCAGCGTAAAAGGTGCATTACCGCCACCTGCTGATCTGGAGTGTGGATTGCGCATAGATTTGGACTACAGATACAACGTTCCATCGGATGATGATGCCACCTTTAACCACGAAGCCAAGGCATTACATTCACCTTACCGCGCACGTTTAAACCTCACTGAAATGATACAGACATAAGTTCCAAGATTTAAAAAAAAATGCTTGTAAATATCTGTGAGTAAAATTACTGTCGCCTTTTAAGGACAGTAATACAAAACAAAAAAAAACAAAAAATCTTTAGAAACCACTTGGAAGCAGTGTTAATTTTGACACGATATTTTAATTTAGTTTTAGTCTTAGTCTTTTGACTATAATTCTTTTTAGTTTTAGTCAAGTTTTAGTAGGGATGCACGATAATATCGGCACAACATCGGTATCGGCAGATAAAAGCCTAAAATGACCATCATCGGTATCGGCCGATATGAATATTTCTGCCGATGAGCCAAACCGATATTCTCCAAGTGAAATAATTTACCTGTTTTTCAGATGTGAATGTCTGTCTACATTTGTAAAATAATACATTTATGGTAGAATCAGTACAGAAGAGATACATGGATTTCTCTTCAGTAAAATTAAAGTTTAAATATATCAGTATATATTTGTATATATATCGATATCGGTATCGGCATCGGCCAAAATTATTTTGAAAATATCGGCATATCGAATATCGGCCAAAATCCAATATCGTGCATCCCTAAGTTTTAGTCATCTGAATTGTTTTAATTTTAGTCTTATTTTAGTCGACTAAAATTGCTTGGTATTTTAGTCGACTAAAATTGCTTGGTATTTTAGTCGACTAAAATTGCTTGGTATTTTAGTCGACTAAAATAAGACTAAAATCAATAACAGATTTACTAGACAATTTTTTACAGCTGGTATAGGAAACAAACTTAACCAAAATATTAGGGGTGTAACGGTTCACAAAATTCACGGTTCGGTTCGGTTCAATACACTGATGTCACGGTTCGGTTCGGTACGGTTCGGTACGTTTTAGATACAGCAAAAAGAAAAAATTGGCAGATAAATTTCCTTGATTTTTTTAAAAATGTTTTATTTATTAAAACTAACAAAGTATGTGTTTTTTTTTACATTGAACAATGATGGAGCTATTCTTTACCCATCTTCTATGGTGTTTTCTTAGCAGCATACTGTATAAAACAAAAATAGCTCCTTATAAATTTTTTTTTTTTAAATTAAATGTAATATTGTTGTAGTGGTTATGAACAAATACAAAGATGTAACTCTTTTTATATGGAACTCTATAACTCTTGATATTTAGTGTGTTTTTACTCAATTGGTTCTCTATTTGGGCTTATGTTTTTTGGAACAAAGCAGGAATTACGGTCTGTCTGAAATGGGCTCGTGAAGGAATATTGTAATGGGGCTCAATTACATTAAGCATGTTCTTAAAACCTGCGTTTTCCACTACAGAGTAAGGTCTCATATCCGCGGCTATAACGTAAATGCACCATTCGCTGCGGTGATGTCCGTATACGGATCCCGGGACGTCACCTGTAGGAGAAAAAAAAGCAATCCGTGGCGACGGTTTTGCAATCCGTCCCCTCAGTTTATAAACCGTACTCACGAATTCATAAACTGTTCACTCGATTTAACAAATCGTGCCCACGGATTAACAAACCGTGCCGATTATTATTGTGCAATAAACCTGGCATTGTGACTGACTCTGGAGTAATTTTTTCCTCTTTTGTAAGTTATTTTGGATAAAAGATTCTTATGCATAACCTGTTTAATAATATATAATAATGATACAAATAAAAATAAAGTTATTTTTTATAATTTTAATTTGTAGGCTAAATAAATGAGTACAAGACAGTAAAAATATTTGTCATAAAATAATTTGTGAATTGCTTTATTTTTAAATAACCTTTGGACAGTTTTGGAAATGCTTGTGTACAATTCTTTCTTAACATGAAGACTTATTTTTGTGATTTTATTATACTAAGCTCCACCCACCTCACCCCACCTGCCGGAGTTAGATGCACGCACGGACTGTAAAATGCGTGTCAGTTTTCAAATCCGAGGGAACGGATTGCGAAAGCGTGCGCACGGATTATGAATTCGTGGGTACGGATTCAAAAACCGAGGGTATGGTTTACACAATCTAAACGCACGGACTGGGAATTCGTGGGCACGGTTTGTTAATCCTGGGTACGATTTGTTAAACCGAGTGAACAGTTTATTAATTCATGAGCACGGTTTATAAACTGAGGGGACGGATTGCAAAACCGTCGCCACGGATTGATGTTTTTTCTCTCCTACAGGTGACGTGCGGGGCTCCGTACCGAGCCTTCAGCGCGTACTGAGTGAGCGAGCGCCTGACTGAGTAGCCTAACATAAACATAGGCCTGTTACGTCGTTTGGGTTATTGGGCTACCTTGTTGAACGCATAACATTATATTTCACACACCTTTTTTATTTTCCAAATTTAATTAATTAGTCCAACGAACCGTTCGGTACATAATGCGTACCGCGTACCGAACCGAAAGCCTCGCACCGAACGGTTCAATACGAATACGCGTATCGTTACACCCCTACAAAATATATAAAACACAAATTCAACTTTATTTCAACACAACTGTGTCTTTATTTCGATTCAAAAGCTTCTATGCAGCAACAAACACTGTCATGATAATGTAAACAATAACTAGCTGCCAATTGACCATCAATAAAAGAAAAATAAAGTTAGGTCCACGACCTTAAAGCTTACAGCTGAGCTGAACAATAAGTGCATAAATTTAAAGTAAATATTTAATAAGTTGGGTGGATAAAAAAAGTAACAAGATTTTATAAGGTATTCATTTGTCTAGCAATATTGTATGTTTTAAATACTACAATATTGCTAGATTAGTATGTATAATGATAGGATGTGAACATTTACCTTTCACATGACTAATATAGAAATATTTGTGATATTGTCAACAAGTAGAACATTATAAAATATACTAAACATTAGTATTAATCAAATGTATGTATCATAATATTACGTATTAGTATTGTGCTCTCATCTAACAAAAGAATATCGTTGTGAAATTACATTTGAGAAAATGTCCGGCGGGCTCGTCTGTAAATGTATTTTCAAATTGGTTGTGTTCTTGGCACGAATGAGCGCTCTGCGTGCTTTAAATTTTTTTTTTTTTGTTCGTCGTCAAACGTGAAGTGAGCTGTGGACATTTTGTCGCTGTTTTAGACATCACCTCTTCGAATGCCGTCTTCCCGGGAGCTCATTTAAAAACTGAAAACCTTCGCTTCACGTCTCAATAAGTCAGGCTCGGATTGGTTCTCTTCTCTCATGCAGTCTCGCCTGATATGTTTTGCCGGTTCTTTTGCTCATTCCTCGCATCTCTCCCGTCTGCTGATTTGATTTTCGTCACAGTCTATTTTCGTCTCGTCCTTTATTCGTTGACGATAATGTCAATCAATTTAGTCATAGTTTTAGTCTCCATCAGTGCCCTCTTTTTTAGTTTTCGTTTCTTTTTCGTCCGCAAAAATATATTCGTGACGAAAATAATGACGAAAATATTTAGTCAACGAAATTAACACTGCTTGGAAGCGAATAGCACATAACTGCTATTAACTCATTTGCTTGCAAGCACCGCCTATGGCCCCAGTTTATTATCATTTCACTTTCACAGCACGTTAAACATCACTCTCTTACTTGATCTGGATAAACCGTGCATCAATTGAAAGTCTAAAGACTTTGGCTTTTATATATGACCAATATTTCGATAAAACATCATTTCAGCGACAGTTATCTAGTAAACGTCGAAGAGTTAGCTCGTGGACAAATGTTGATCATGTATCTAGTCAGAAATAATCATGAGCAGAAACACCTTTATTTGGGGTATGTAATTTCTGTCTCCATGCCAAAAATGGGGGGTGACTGGTAAGGAGTTAACGTTACTGCCATAATCATGTCTTTCGGTACAACGTCTTACAAGACTAAACATGCTCCATCATTTCCAAAAGCCTCTGTTTCCACAGTCCATACTACAATGTGAAAACAGCGTTTCAAACGTATCCGCTCTGGAGACCGTCTAAAGAGCCCGGAGGCCAAATGAGAGGAAAGATGCTTTTCCAACAGGAACATAATAATGTGGACTAGGCTTGAGGAATTGTCAAATCAGGCAACCAATTGCTAAGCTGGTAACACAGTAGGCAACCCATTCATTTTTAGCTTGCCCATCAAATGTTACTAACCCTTTTTTACTCTTCCCACAGCCAACACCTACAGCAGCCGAAGAAAGTAACCTTTCCTGTACCTCCTCACTGCCGCAGCAGTGCTCTCAAAGGATGATGTGAGCCTGTAGGTGGCAAAGAAGTCTCCATCCACAAATATACATACATTGTTTGCAGATATAAGGTATTTCATCGTACTTTAACAGGTAATCCAATACGTGCCATATTTTAAAGGAGCTCTCACTAACAGAGTTTAATGCCACAGTTACGTTAGAACGCATCTCATTCTGGTTTCAGGGGCGGCGCGTCGGTCCCATCATGAGGCATGTGGTCCGAACCGCGTACGACCAAGGCATCATTTCAACCGAACTCACTCCAAATATATGAACTTACCGGTTTTTGAATACCTTATATTTAAAGCATTCGTTTACGTCCATATTAGAGTTAAATCATTAGACTTAAAATGGAATCTACTATCGTGTAAAAAAATTAAAATAAATAAAAAAAATTCACAGGACAAACGAAATGATAGCAGTGTCGACTACATGAATAAGAAGTTTTAAATGTAGTATTTTATATTTAATGCCAGTTTATCAGTACGTCCGAAAGTACATTTTACAATTATTGGTGATTCCATAGGCTCTTTTCGTGCACCTGCATGGTTAAAATGGCAAATAGTAAGCCCAGACAAGTATAAAGAATTTTTCTCTTACTCCATGCACGATTACATCGTCGATATGTACCATCGATCTCATGTGCTGACAATATGACGATTTGACAACGACCACATCGCCGATACATGGCACCTATTTGGGGTACACTGGCAGAGGAAATCCAATCTATTTTTGCACACTTAATTTCGAATACAATGACTGCACCAAGATTTTTCGGACTTTTTGGATTTGCTAAATTAATTATTTAAGTAAGCCTCACAGCGTCTACCCTCGTAGACAACCATATCATCCTTAGTATCGAACTCCCTGTCAGGCGCTGCAAGAGTGCTCCCGGTTGAGCCAACCTTTGCCTTCTCCGTTCAACTATCAGCAAAGCTTACTCGTATGACATCGAGTATTAAACTCCTGTCAGATGCTTTCCCGCTTAAGCAATCTTGGACTTTCCATCCGACCACCAGCGAAGCTTACCTGATTAAAAAGCCCGATTAATAAAAAAAAAAATATATATAATAATTTTCAGTCAGCGACACTTACCTATCAAACACCAACGAGTACATCGCAGCTAAAACAAATTTTCCCTCCGATGGCAAGATGTACCCATCCAACACCGCAAGTTACGCTTTTGCCGAACACCAACGGGTGCTTCGCAGATAAAACAATGTCAATTTTCCCTCCGATGGCTGGAGAGACTACCCATCTGGTGTCACAAATTTAATTTAAAAAAATAAAATAAACGTACAGAGAGGTTTACCCATCCAATGCACGGAGTCAGGGCTCCCATTGGATGTAGGTGAGAGCTTCCCGGCTAGACAACCTTACCTTTTCCGTCCTTTGGCCAGCGAGGCTTAACCGTTCGATTCCGGGAGCTAAGCTCCTGTCGGATGAAGGTAAGAGCCTCCCGGCTGGACAACCTTTTGCGTCCTTCAGCCAGAGAGGTTTACCCATTCGATTCCTGGAGCTAAGCTCCTATTGGACGTCGGTCAGAGCCTCCCGGCTAGACAACCTGATCTTTTCCATCCTTGACCAGCGAGGCTCACCCGTTCAATGCGAGGCGAGGGCCAGCCAACCACGACCATTCCATGTGGTTTAGGTCACAAAACCTACAAGCTAGCCGTTCTATGCCGCAAGTACCAAACACACAAATAAACCCTCCCTCCTTCCTAAGGTCATCAAGGCTTACCTGTCTCTTGCCGTGAGTAGCAAACTCCCATAAGACGCAGACAACAGCCTAACGACCACACAAACTTACCTTTTCCATCCTACGGCCTGCGAGGCTCACCCAGTTGTTTTTGGGGAACAGAAAGTCCCCATGTGGATGCTGGCAAGAGCCTCCTGGCCACCTATCTTTACCTTTTCTGTCCCACATCGGGATAGGCTTACCCGTTCGATGTGTGTGCTCCCTTCGGACGCTGGCGAGAGCCTACCGGTTAGACAACCTTACCTTTTCCCTTTTCTATGGTCAATGAGGTTCGATGTTCTGAGTTTAATGCCCCATCGGATGCTGCGAGAGTCCTCCCAGTCAGGTTTTCCTTTCCACTCTCCCCGTCCGGCGAGGCTTACCCGTCTGATGCATGTGCTCCCTTCAGACGTCTGGCAAGAGTTCTCCCGGTCGGGCCTATGCTTGCCGGCCGCAAGTGAGTCTCATCCATCCGATGCCATGAGTCGGGATCTCCCTTTAAATGTCGCCAGAGTCCTCCTTGTCGGCCAGCACAAAGCTTTTTATCTGCCAAACCGAGAGGACCCAGACGTCCGTCATCCTGAGTCTCAATCTCCTATCGGAGGCTTCATGGGCCCTCTGGGTCAGCATTAGGCCCTTCACCCACTGAATAGCAGGGGCTGTCAGCCAGTAGAGCCCGTACGCCGGCACTGTGACCTATTCCGGTCGAGGCAACTCGGGTCCTCCCGGTGGGGCACCACAACCACGCTGCTCCTCCTCATCGGCCAGTAGGGCTCACCATTCCAACACCAAAAGCTCCTGTTGAGCATCGGCTCGAGCCCTACCGACCGGGCGCCAACAACCACGTATTCACTAGCAGCACCCGGTAGGGCCTACTCTCCCAACACCCAAGTCGCTCCCTTCGGCCCTTCCAGCCTGCCAACGAGACGACTTCTCAGAAACCAAATCACAATTGTGACCTTAGGGAGCGTGATGGATTGTAGAGTGGTAGAAGGCTAGTTAGGTACGCAGGAGCTTAACCAATTAGGGTCTTATAGGTAAGTATTGATAATTTGTAACTGGTACAAAACTTAATAGGTAGCCAGAACAGAGACTGTAAAATTGGGGTAATATGATCATATTTTCTTGACCTGGTAAGGACTCTAGCTGCTGCAGTTTGGACGACCTGTAGCTTGTTTATTGAAGATGCATGACAACCACCTAGAAGTGCATTACAATAGTCCAGTCTAGAGGTCATGAATGCATGAACTAGCTTTTCTGCATCAGAAACAGATAACATGTTTCATAGCTTAGCAATGTTTCTAAGATGGAAGAATGCAGTTTTTGTAACATGGGAAATATGGTTTTCAAAAGACAAGTTTCTGTCTAATATAACACCCAGATTTTTGACTGTAGAGGAAGTTACAGTACATCATTCTAGTTGCAGATTGCAATCTACAAAATTCTGTGTAGTGTTTTTTTTTTTTTTTGTCCAATAATTAATATTTCTGTCTTATCCGAATTTAATTGGAGAAAATGATTGGTCTTCCAATCTTTTACATTTTTAACACACTCTGTTAGCTTAGATAATTGAGAAGTTTCATCTGGTCTTGAGATATATAGCTGAATATAATCAGCCTGTGGAAACTAATCCCGTATTTTCTAATTATATTACCAAGGGGCAAAACGTATATTGAAAATAGAAGGGGACCTAGGACGGATCCTTGTGGCACTCCATATTTTACTGGTGATGAATGAGATGACTCCCCATTTAAATAAACAAAATGGTAGCAATCGGACAGGTAGGATCTAGTGTTGTAAAAAGACCCGGTACTTCGTTACTAAGAAACCAGGTTTCTTTAAGTACCAAGGACCCGTTCAAACCTGGTTCAGCAAGCAGAAAACGAGGACGGAATCTCAAAATCCAGTCATGAAAATGAAACTTACATTTTAATATGGACAGTCATGGAATTTGTCAAAGTTAGCATTAATTAATCAAATCAAATCTCCATATGGACCAGTATCTGTACGCACGACTCACCATCGCTTTACTGATAGTGCTGTTTCTCACACATGCAAAGAGAGAGAGAGAGAGCGAGAGTCTTGCCACGCTGAATCGACGCACTATATGTAAACTATTCTTTGTTGTCTTCTCCTGTCAAAATAATGGAGTTCATTTAGAATTATTCATATTCATTTTGGCAATTTCATTGGCTGGTGCTGATTTAGTACCGTTCGTGTTTTGATTTCTGCAAATCAGTTTGACCGAACGCAGACAACGTGATTAATATTCATGAACCCAACAGCTCGTCAATTCATAGTGCATTGTATGATTGTAGAATTAGTAGTAGTATTATCTTTTAATAATAATTAATATGATCTATTACTATTTTTTTTTATAGAAACCCTCAATGACCAAAAATATCTTAAGCATCACCACCAGTCTTAAGTTCAGTTAAAATGACAAATATGCATTCATTAGGCCTAAAAGTTAATTTTTACATAAAGGCATTGTGCTAGAAATATTACTATTATTTAGTAAAATGTATGTGATACTGCTACTACTGTTGAAAAAAATTATAAAACTTTATTTCTTAAAGAAATAAATCACAATATTTCTTTCATGTTTTATTTTTAATAGCAAATCCCTTTATTACCAAAAATAAATAAATTTAATTTCATAGATTAAAAGACAAATTAAATTTGGGTGAAACTTATTTACTGTTTTTCATAATTATATAACTTGTAGAAAAACTTTAAACACAATTATAAATAAAGAATGGCATTGGTTTTATTTTTAGTGCTAAAAAAATATTTTTTTAAATTAGCATACTTTTGTGTTTTGCTTTGTTACCGAAATTGGTACCGAGAACCGTGGATTTTCACTGGTATCGGTACCGAAGACTGAAATTTTGGTAACGTGACAACACTAGTAGGATCTAAACCATCTTAGAGCCTGCCCTTGAATACCTGTATAGTTTTGTAATCGATCTACGAGTATGTCATGATCTATGGTGTCGAACGCAGCCCTAAGATCAAGTGAAATTAGATTTTTAATTTTAACAAGTGCAGTTTCTGTGCTATGGTGGGGCCTGAAACCTGACTGAAACAGATCATTTTTATGCAGGAAGGTGCTCAATTGATCAGACACAACTTTTTCAAAAATTTTAGACATAAATGGAAGATTTGAAATAAGCCTATAATTTACCAGTTCACTAGTATCTAGTGTTAGTTTCTTAATAAGAGGCTTAATAACCGCCAGCTTGAATGGTTTTGGGATGTGACCTAAAGATAACGACGAGTTAATGATATTGAGAAGCGGTTCTTCGGCTACAGGTAACAACTCTTTTAGTAATTTAGTGGGCACAGGATCTAATAAACATGTTGTTGGTTTAGATACAGTGATAAGTTTATTTAGCTCTTCCTGTCCTATATTTGTAAAGCACTGCAGTTTATCTTTGCGATGGATAAAACTCAAGTGTTAGGTCCGGTGACATTTTGCTTGACTCCAAAAGAGTTTATTAGGTCAGTAAACGCAAGTCCTAATGCATCATTTGTATTATCAACGTGAATATTAAAATCTCCCATGATTAGCGCCTTATCAACTGTAACCAGAAGGTCTGAGAGGAAATCTGCAAATTCTTTTAGGAATTCTGTATACGTCCCTGGTGGTCTATACACAGTAGAAGTATTTCAAAAGAGTTAAACCTGTATCCTGTTTTCTGGGTAACATTGAGAATATCACTATATATTGTTGACCAGTCTGACGGGGCTCATGCTTATAACAGTAGTTTGGTGGAGTAGACTCATTTAGACCAAAATAATCATTTGGTTTTAGCCAGGTTTCAGTCAAGCAGAGTAAATCAAAACTATTATCTGTGATCATTTCATTTACAATAACTGCTTTTGGTGTGAGTGATCTAATATTTATGAGCCCAAACTTTAAAGATTGTTTTTGTTCATTTACTTTACATGTTTCTGGTTTAATCACAATAAGATTTTTTCTAGATCCTACATTAAATTTATATTTTGACCTCACTATTCGGAGAACAGACACAGTCTGAATAGATTGTACAGTGCAAGTACTTTTATCATTTAAGCGGGTGACAAATGTCATCATAATAGTTATTTGAGAATTGTCTAGGAAAAGCCTAGGACGCTCCCAGAAAAGATTCCAATTATTAACAAATAGCAGTTTCTGTTCTTTACACCATGACAACAACCGTTCATTTAAAGCAACAAGTCTACTGAACCTTTCGTGTCCTCGTTGATAAGGAGTGAAGGTGATCGCGTCCTGGGTGCACTGGGCCTGTGCAGAGAAACACACGGAGTAGACGTGGTGGGAGTGTTAACAGCACGCTGTATACTTACACCGAACTTGTGAGCGTCAGCCCGGGATGATTCCAGCGCAGCTCTCCGCTCTCTCAGCTGGGCCTGCCTCTCCTCCAGGTCTCGAATCCTCCAACGTGTCCTCGCCTGCAATCAAAGTTAGACATTCATCCACCATTAAAGCAAGTAACATTGAGTACAGCAATGGTAATGTGTGTGAATAGAGTATTAGCAATGCAAGCGCAGTTAGCAGCAACCACGCTTGCTGATGCTAACAGGCTATAAGCTAATAGCGGACCCGGGAGATCAAAATAAAACTAGTGATATCGAAGCGCTCTGATTGTTTTTGCTGTAGAATACAATAGATGATATATTCGCACCTTATAGAAACGGACACGATGGTGTATAAAATTGATTTTTAAGATAAAATTAGTCAGTAAAAATAATATAGTGACAGAGCTCAAACGCAGTACAGATTCCAACAACCGCAGAGATAAGCAGGTGCCATCCCATAAATAGCTTTATATGTTAAAATCAGTGTTTTGAATTCAATACGTGCTTGTATTGGCAGCCAGTGTAAATCAGAGAGTACTGAGTGGTTGTATGTCAATAACCGGGCAGCTGAATTTAGTATATATTGTAATTTTTTATTGATTTATTTGGGAAACCAAGATAGAGCGCATTGCAATAATCAAGCCTCGATGTAATAAAGGCAAGTATAAGCCTTTCTGCATCTGGCAATGATGGAAATAGTCACAGTCTAGCAATATTTCTAAGTTGAAAAAATGCAATCTTTGATACCTTTTTAACATGTGCATCGAACATAAGTTCAGAGTCGAAGACAATGCCAAGATTACGCACTTGAAGAGATTAAGTAAGCAAGTGCTTGACTGTAGTCAACACTGAAATATTAAGTTTGAGTAAAGATGTTCATGTTCATATTCAAAAAGAAGTTCTGTTTTTTCTTGGTTAAGCTTAAAACAATTATCATGCATCCAGGCTTTTATCGCATCGAGGCAGGTGCGCTAAGGGCTGTAATCGCAAGATTAGGATCAGGGTGCATGCTGTTATAGATCAACATAACAATGAAAACCTAAACCAAACTTACAAATAATGTCATCCAGAGGAAACATTTAGATGCTAAATTAGATGGGACCAAGCACAGACCCCTGTGGGACACCTTGCTGGACTAGAGTTGGTAAAAATGTATATCCCCCAAGGACACAAACTGGAAACGATTTGTAAGATAAGATGTAAACCTTTTAAGAACCGTAGCAGAAACTCCTAGATATACAGAACGTCTTTCAAGAAGGACCGCTTGTGATATAGTGTCAAAAGCAGCCGTGATGTCTAACAATACCAAAATACTACAGACACCCATATCAGCAGAAATGAGAAGATCATTTACAACCCGGACGACAGCAGTCTCAGTACTATGGCCTGATCTAAATCTGGACTGAAATGGTTCTAGGAGATTGTTGATAGACAGATATTGCTGTAACTGGCCAGCTACAACTCGTTCGAAGACCTCAGATAGAAAAGGTAGATGGGCGATAGGCCTATAGATAGACAGATTCTCCACATCACAACCAGCCTTTTTTTGGACTGGTGTGATGGCAGCTAACTTAAGGGCCGAAGGGACCTGACCAGTTAATAACGACTTTATTCAATAATTCCTTTGTCAATGGTCTCCTCTGTGTCACTCCATATCACCATGCTGCATATGCTCTTCTGTGTCATAAAGCACTTCATATAACCCAGATCTCACGTCTGATGGCAGATGGAGTATTCTGACGACGACTTTCATACATTTTATGGACCTTGTTATGTTTCTTGGCAGTCTATGAGACAGTCTCGTGGAGTTTATAAAAGACTATATAACAGGGGTAGCAAACGTCAGTCCTGCAGAGTTTTGCTTCAACCCTTATCAAACAAACCTGAACAAGCTAATCAAGGCCTGAAGGGTTACTGGGAAGCTACAGGCAGGTGAGATTTTATTAGGGTTGGAGCTGAGGCTCTCCAGGACCGTGTTCGCCAACCGTGCTATATAATGATCTAAGATATCATTGCTTTGCTGCAGAATTTCAATGCCATAAACATCAATTCCATGTGACTATTATATAGGGCTGGCATTAATTAGATTAATTAATTACTGTTAAAAATAATGTTACAATTATTAACGCATTTAACACAAAACCAGTTTTTGATCTTTTGGGAGTAATCAAATTCTCAGCAAAATTTGAAGTGTGATTAATTTTCAATTAATTGGATTTTAACCATTTTTTCTGACAGTGAGACCTGACACATGTTGTCTAACCCAGAATGTCTAGAAGTGCTGCTCCCAATGCAACATCACAGGGGATTTATCATTAACACTTGTTTCTCGGATTATGTTATATGAAGCACCATTACTTCAAACGAGTTATGCTTGAAGAGTGTGCATCTGCTTTACTCATATTAGTGCTTAAATGTATAAACTGATTTATTGTTTATTTTGGCAAATCTGCTTCTTCCACACAGAAATTCATGTTCAGTGAAGCTCCCCACAACAATCACAAATAAATTAATTCACCATTAAAAGCTGGAATATATCAGTTTACGAGTGAAGACGAGCCTCAAATCATCAGGAGGAGTTTATTAAAGAGGAAAGAGAGGAGATGGGAGATCCAGAACCCTGCAGAATCAAACACACTGAAGATACTGAAGAACTAACAGGTTGGTGTTTATTCTACATTAATTATGCTGACGAACTGGGTACTTTTTTCAACAAAATTATTTATTAGATAATTGTGTAGTTGATCAAACATTTTTATTAGATATATGGTATTTGTGCTAATAATGTTTTAAAAATCATAATTTGAAAAATAATCTACCTAATTTATTGATGAATGAAAAAGTTTCAGAGAGATGTATATATAAACTTGATGTAATCATAAACCTGCATCAAAATGATCAGACTGTTGTATAGCAATTGTCTACTTTCTGCTGTTACATCAGGGTTCATGTTTGTCTTTTCACTTTTCTTTTTTAAATAAACAATTTTTACTTTTATTTCAGAGTTGATGGAAGAAAATGAGAAGCATGAAGAATTGAGTGAAGTTGAGAGAAAAAATCAATTCAGGACTGAAGAAAAACCTTTGAGTTGCTGTCAAACTCAGAAAGTTTTAAAGAAAAGAAGAGCCCAGAAATCTTTCTCCTGTACTCAGTGTGGAAAGAGATTGACATGCAAACATCATCTTGATCTTCACATGAGGATTCACACTGGAGAGAAACCTTACAAGTGTTCACACTGTGAGAAGAGATTCAGACTGTCAGGACATCTGAAAACACATGAGATGAGCCACAATGGTATTAAACCGTTTACTTGTGATCAGTGCGGAAAGAGTTTCACAATAAAAGGAAGCCTTACATCACACATGAGAGTTCATACTGGAGAGAAACCATTCACTTGTGATCAGTGCGGGAAGAGTTTCTCACAATCAGCAAGTCTTAAGTTACATATGAACATCCACACTGGAGAGAAACCACACACATGTGATCAGTGCGGGAAAACATTTTTGAGGGATTCAAACCTGAAGCAGCACCTGAGAGTTCATACAAAGGAGAAGCCACATTCATGTCATTTGTGTGGAAAGAGTTTTTCATTAATACAAAGTTTGAAAGAACATCAGAAAATACATACTGGTGTGAGAGAGTACATGTGCTTTGAGTGTGAAAAGACTTTTATTACTGCAAACGGTTTAAAAAAGCATGAGAGGATTCACACTGGAGAGAAACCTTACAAGTGTTCACACTGTGACAAGAGATTCAGTCGGTCAGGAGACCTGAAAACACATGAGAGGATTCACACTGGAGAGAAACCTTACAAGTGTTCACACTGTGACAAGAGATTCAGAGATTTAGGAAACCTGAAAAAACATGAGAGGATTCACACTGGAGAGAAACCGCACACATGTGATCAGTGCGGGAATAGTTTCACACAAAAAGGAAGCCTTACATTACACATGAACATCCACACCAGAGAGAAACTGTACACATGTGATCAGTGCGGGAAGAGTTTCACACAAAAAGGAAGCCTTACATAACACATGAACATCCACACTAGAGAGAAACTGTACACATGTGAATCAGTTAATTAATGTGGAAAGAGTTTTTCACACTCATTCAACTTTAAGCATCATATGAACATTCACACAAGTGTGTGTGCATTTATTATTTTTTTGGAGGGTTGGGTCTGAGGACCCTGCTGGACACCTTTATTAGGGCCCGAGCACCGAGGTGCGAGGACCCTCTTGTATCTGCTTTGTTTATTATTATTCTTCTTCTTCTTCTTCTTCTTCTTCTTCTTCTCCCGAATGAATCGCATTTTTGAGGGCTTTAACATGCTCAAAAAGTCATGAAACTTTGCACACGCGTCAAACCTGGTGAAAATTTTCGTCTGATATAGGATTCAGAAGAGGGTGTGGCAAAATGGCTCGACAGCGCCACCTGTACTAAGAAAATCAACAGCCTTCCAGCTATGTTTCACGTACATGCACGAAAATTGGCACACATATGTAACACCAACACCTACAAAAAAGACTCTTGGAGCGAAATTCTAAACCCAACAGGAAGTCGGTTATTTTTAATATTATGAGCATATTTTGTGTAATTTTGGTCATTTCCATGTGTTGTATTTTAACGAACTCCTCCTAGAGAGTTCTTCAAATCAACACCAAATTTGGTATGCCTAATCTAAAGGCCAGACATACAATGTCCAATCTGCCCCAAACTTCACATGTTTGATGAGACTCTGAACCTGAACATATTGACATGCGCATATTCAGTTATAGTCATAGCACCACCTATTGGCAACAGGAAGTGACATATTTTACACTGCGATGAACTACTCCTAGAAATTTTATGACATCAATGTCTTTTTTGTGGTCAGTCTAATCTAAAGGCCTGTGCGATGTTAAGTTGTGAAGATCTTGAGTTTTCGTTAAAAGGCGTGTCCATGGCGCCATCACGAAGTTCGATGTCTCGCCATGGGAATAAAAGATGTTATAACTCAGGCATAAAATGTCCGATCTTCCCCAAACTTCACATGTGTGATAAGAGTCCTGGCCTGAACACATCTGAAGGCCAATATTCCATCAGGTGTGGCAAAATGGCTCTATAGCGCCACCTATACACTTTCAACGGAGTGCGCTTCGAGCTATGTTTCACGTACATGTACAAAAATCGGTATACACATGTAACACACCAATACCTACAAAAAAGTCTCTTGGTACGAAATCCGAATCCCAACAGGAAGTCGGTTATTTAGAATTTTCTCTGCAAAATTGGCGTTGTTTTTGCCATTTTCAGGGGTTGTATTTTAACGAACTCCTCCTAGAGATTTATTCAGATCAACACCAAACTTTGTCAGTGTAATCTAAAGCCCTTTGCGATAATAAATTGCGAAAGACTTGAGGTTTCGTTAAAGGGCGTGTCCATGGCGGCCTGACAAATTTCGATGTTTCGCGATGAAAAAGGAAGTTGCTGTAACTCGGACATACAATGTCCAATCTGCCCCAAACTTCACATGTTGGATAAGACTCTTGACCTGAACAGATCTACATGCCAATATTCAGTTATAGTCATAGCGCCACCTATTGGCAACAGGAAGTTACATATTTTACACTGCGACAAACTACTCCTAGAAATTTTATGACATCAATGTCTTTTTTGTGGTCAGTCTAATCTAAAGACCTGTGTGATGTTTAGTTGTGAAGATCTTGAGTTTTTGTTAAAAGGTGTGTCCATGGCGCCGTGATGAATTTCGATGTCTCGCCATGGGAATAAAAGATGTTATAACTCAGGCATAAAATGTCCGATCTTGCCCAAACTTCACTTGTGTGATAAGGGTCCTGGCCTAAACAGATCTGAAGGCCAATATTCCATCGAGTGTGGCAAAATGGCTCGATAGCGCCACCTATACACTTTCAACGGAGTGCGTATACACTTTAAACTGAGTGCGCCTCAAGCTATGTTTCACGTACATGTACAAAAATCGGTACACACATGTAACACACCAATATCTACGAAAAAGTCGCTTGGTACGAAATCTGAATCCCAACAGGAAGTCAGTTATTTAGAATTTTCTCTGCAAAATTAGTGTTGTTTTGGCCATTTTCAGGGGTTGTACTTTAACAAACTCCTCCTAGAGATTTATTCAGATCAACACCAAACTTGGTCAGTGTAATCTAAAGCCTTTTGCGATCTTAAATTGCGAAGATCTTGAGGTTTCGTTAAAGGGCGTGTCCATGGCGGCCTGACAAATTTTGATGTTTCGCCATGAAAAGGATGTTGTTGTAACTCAGGCATAAAATGTCCAATCCTCCCCAAACCTCACATGTTCGATAAAAGTCCTGCCCTAAACACATCTGAAGGCCAATATTCCACTATAATGATAGCACCACCTGCTGGCAACAGGAAGATTGGCACATATATGGAATAAACATTGATATATTCTACTTATATTTATGAGTTTAAACGCATATTTCTCACCGTTCACCTATTAACTAAAGCCACTCGCTGCCGGTGAGCCCGGGTGCGAGGGCCCGTTCATCGCTGCTTGCAGCTTTAATTTTCTCTTGTTTTGTGTATCTGCATGCATCATTTGGAATTGAACTGTTGAGACTTGTGTGGAATTAATGTATTGTATTATATATATTCAGGCTCAACCTGTCTTTGGCAGTGAAGCTGTGTGCCTTTGATAAGGCTGGTATTTCCCAGTGGATTCTGGGAGACGTAGCTGATCAGTACTTAAACATTTTACTGTTCTTTGTTCTGTACTTGACCATCTCTGTCACATATGTATAAAACTTGATTGAACAATAATCTTCATTCTTTATTTTTCTAATTTAACATTTTAATTTGATTGAAAATTGTATTAAGCATGGTCTTTGCTTAAATTTAAAAGGCTCATTTTGTAAATGTCAATTATTAATATAATTATTAATTATTAATTTAAATGATAGACAAACACAGACTGGGTGCTTAAAGCTGTATAGAGACAGAAGAATGAGGTTAATCTCCAGCAGTTTTAGTGATCTTGTAGACAAAACTTCTTTAAGCAAATGTGTTTAATCTTATCTAAATGAATTCTAATTTTAATCTAATTTAATTTTAATCTAAATGTAATATATGCATACGTCTGTGCACTGAAGAAAAATACAGCTTCCTTGTTTTATTTATTTATTTTGATCTGGTCTTAAGTTCTTGTGATCAAGACATAACAAAATTGCTGGAAACTTCATAAAGTAAAAATAGAATAATATCACATGGCCTGTATGTTTTTTGTGCTGTTCTGATGAGTTAAAATGCCTATCCCGATGTGAAAATGCCCAGTAATTGAGAAACACCCTCTTTTTGTTCCGCGTCCGGGGATGTTTAGGGTTGGAAAAGGGATCCAGGGGGTGGATATTGAGAGGTTTAGGGGTGGGAATGGGATCCAGGGGGTGGAGAAGGGGAGGTTTAGGGTTGGAAATGGGATCCAATGAGTGGAGAGTGGTAGGTTTAGGGGTGGAAATGGGATCAAGGTGGTGGAGATGGGGAGGTTTAGGGGTGGAAATGGAATCCAGAGGGTGGAGAAGGGGAGGTTTAGGGTTGGAAATGGGATCAAGGTGGTGGAGATGGGATCCAGGTGGTGGAGATGGGGAGGTTTAGGGGTGGAAATGGAATCCAAGGGGTGGAGAAGGGGAGGTTAAGGGGTGAAAATGGGATACAGGGGTCAGACAAGGGAGGTTTAGGGGTGTAAATGGGATCCAGTGGGTTGAGATGGGTAGCTTTAGGTGTGGAAATGGGATCCAGGGGAAGGAGATGGGGAGGTTTAGGGTTTGAAATTGGATCCAGTGAGTAGAGAGTGGTAGGTTTAGGGGTGGAAATGGGATCAAGGTGGTGGAGATGGGGAGGTTTAGGGGTGGAAATGGGATCCAGGGGGTGGAGATGGGGAGGTTTAGGGTTTGAAATGGGATCAAGGTGGTTGAGATGGGTAGGTTTAAGGGTGGAAATGGGATCCAGGGGGTGGAGAAGGGGAGGTTTAGTGGTGGAAATGGGATCCAGTGGGTTGAGATGGGTAGCTTTAGGTGTGGAAATGGGACCCAGGGGAAGGAGATGGGGAGGTTTAGGGTTGGAAATGGGATCCAATGAGTGGAGAGTGGTAGGTTTAGGGGTGGGAAATGGGATCAAGGTGGTGGAGATGGGCAGGTTTAGGGTTGGAAATGGGATCAAGGTGGTTGAGATGGGTAGGTTTAAGGGTGGAAATGGGATCCAGGGGGTGGAGAAGGGGAGGTTTAGTGGTGGAAATGGGATCCAGTGGGTTGAGATGGGTAGCTTTAGGTGTGGAAATGGGACCCAGGGGAAGGAGATGGGGAGGTTTAGGGTTGGAAATGGGATCCAATGAGTGGAGAGTGGTAGGTTTAGGGGTGGGAAATGGGTTCAAGGTGGTGGAGATGGGCAGGTTTAGGGGTGGAAATGGGATCCAGGGGGTGGAGATGGGGAGGTTTAGGGTTGGAAAATGGGATTCAGGTGGTTGAGATGGGTAGGTTTAAGGGTGGAAATGGGATCCAGGGGGTGGAGAAGGGGAGGTTTAGGGGTGGAATTGGGATCCAGAAGCTGTAGATGGGGACATTTAGGGGTGGAGAGGGGATCCAGGGTCTGGAGAAGAGGGGGTTTTGTTGTGGTAATGGGATCTAGGGGATGGACAAGGTGAGGTTTAGGGGTGGAAATGGGATCCAGGGTGTTGAGATTGGTAGCGTTAGGGGTGGAAATGGGATCCAGGGGATTGAGATGGGTAGTTTTAGGTGTGGAAATGGGATTCAGGGGGTGGAGATGGGTAGGTTTTTATGGTTGGAAATGGGATCCAGGGAGTGGAGATGGGGAGGGTTACGGGTGGAAATGGTATCCAGGTGGTGGAGATGGGGAGGTTTAGGGGTGGAAATGGGATCCAGGGGGTGAAGATATGTAGGTTTAGGGGTGGAAATGGGATCCAGGAGTTGTAGATGGGGAGGTTTAGGGATGGAAATGGGATCCAGGGAGTTGAGCTGGGGAGGTTTAGGGGTGGAAATGGGATCCAGGGGGATGAGTGGGTTTGGGGATATGTATAGTGGGAGGAGTTAGAGGAGTTACACACTGTAATACCAGTGTGCTTACATGGTAACTCCTCGGGAACTGTCCACTTAATATTAAGTGTAACATTCTGGACAACAAACGCAATTTATTTGCTAAGCCTAACTTACTGCACTCAAAAAAATTACTCTTTAAACTTACTTAGTCAATTATGGACAGTGGTTCCACACAACCAAATTGTGTTTTGATAACATTAATGGAATTTTTTTAATCTATGCAAACTCCTTGTGTTGTGACAACACAATTGAATGAGGTAGAAACTATGTGAAATAGTAATGTCCAACCAACTCAATTTATTCACTTTGCTTCAACTTAAACTGGTTAAGTTAACTCAACATGTTTTGGTTTATTACTATCTAGCCAAATTTGTTTCACTCTATCAACATGAGGTTTCTTTCAAATTACTCATTTCAATTATGGACAGTGGTACCACACAATTAGTTCTAGTTACTTTAACTAAATATTTTCTATTTAAAGTTACTCCCTTCAACAAGGCATTTTTTGTGTGATTTGTCTTGTATGAAACAAAAGACAAGATGTCACAAATGATCAAAGTGTATTTGTTAAACAAGCAATAAATAATTACACACAGTAAAATACAGTTTAAACCACATTACAAAATTACACAAAATAGCAAATAAAATTCTAATTGGCATTCATGGGCAACCAATCAAACCTTATTGTTGGCTGCCGCTTCTCCGCTCGGCTCTGTTTTAATGTCTTAATTTTTAATGTTTATTTATCTTAATGCTTCTTAATCAGTATTAATTTTATTACTACAAGTTTCCTTCATCCTCTCAGTCATCTCATACTGAATTTAAAGTGGATAACGTATGAATGAATAATCAAAGTGGATATCTGTCCTGGGAATCTCACGTAAGTAAGTAAGTAAGTAAGTAATTTTAATTTATAAAGCACATTTACACACAGCGCAAAACTGACCAAAGTGCTGTACAATGAATAGCTAAAAAGACAATAAAAATATAAACACATAGATTGAATAATCATAATTATATAAACATTAATAAAAATAAGCCTTCAATATCACGTCACACAACACAGAAATACAGAAAACAAAGGTACCAGGTTAGGGAACAAGGAAAGCCAAGGAATAAAAATGAGTTTTTAACCTTGATTTGAATGTAGCAATGGAGGAGGCAGATCTAATATCCTGGGGGAGCCGGTTCCACAAACGTGGGGCAGCAACTGCAAAGGCTCTGTCACCTCTCTGTTTAAGCCGTGAGCGCGGTACAAGCAGGAGCCCTTTGTTTGAGGATCTCAGTGACCTTTGAACCGAGTATGGTTGTACAAGGTCGATGATATAGGTCGGGGCGAGCCCATTAAGTGCCTTAAAAACAAACAATAAAACTTTAAACTGAATCCTAAAAGGAACTGGGAGCCAATGCAAAGATGCCAAAATGGGGGTGATGTGCTCACGCCTCCTAGAGCCAGTTAAAAGACGCGCTGCTGCGTTTTGTACTAACTGCAGACGTCTAAGTGATGATTGTGGGAGGCCCAAGTAGAGGGAATTGCAATAATCCAGCCGTGATGTAATAAAGGCATGGATAACTGTCTCGAGATCGTTAAAAGATAGGAATGACTTCAGGCGGGAAATCATTCTGAGCTGGTAAAAACTATTTTTAACAACAGAACTAATCTGTTTGTCAAGGCAGAGTTCTGAGTCAAGAATGACACCCAAATTTCTAGCATAGGGTTTGATAAATGGAGTGAAGTTACCTAAATGTTGTACTACAGTGCATCTTGCCTTGGGAGAACCAAAAACAATCACCTCTGTCTTGTCACTGTTTAACTGGAGAAAGTTATTAACCATCCAAGTTTTAATGTCTTGGAGACAGTCCAGAAGAGATTGTATGGAATCCCTAGATTTTAGAGGCAAGTACAACTGTGAATCATCTGCATAGAGATGAAAAGAAATGTTATGCTTCCTTATGATGTCACCCAGTGGGAGCATATACAGGCTAAAAAGCATAGGACCCAAGATGGACCCGAGGGACCCCATATAAAACAGAAGCAGAGGATGAGGAGAACTTGCCAATAGATACTGAGAAAGTCCTATCATTGAGATAGGAACGGAACCACAGTAATGCAGTCTCCCTAATGCCCACCTGCTGATCAAGGCGAGTAAGGAGGATGTTGTGATCGATAGTGTCGAAGGCGGCACTAAGATCCAATAATATCAGGATGGCGCTATCACCTGAATCTAGTGTAAGGAGAAGATCATTGGTTACTTTGAGCAGAGCGGTTTCAGTACTATGAAATGATCTAAAACCTGACTAAAAAGGTTCTAGTATATTGTGAGTGGTCAAAAAGGGGAGCAGCTATGACAGAACGGCTTTTTCCAAAATTTTTGAGATAAAAGGAAGCTTGGAAATGGGACGGTAGCTATTTAGGAGTTTAACATCGAGATCATGTTTTTTGAGCAGGGGCTGGACAACCGCATGCTTAAAACATGTAGGGACAGTGCCGGATGCAAGACATAGATTTAAGATGACCAGAATAGAGGGACCGACTACATCAAAAACATCCTTTATAATAGAAGAGGGGATAGAATCAAAAGATAAAGTAGTAGGTTTCATATGTGATACTAAATTCCTCAATTCAATGAGAGAGATGGGCTGTTTGAGTGTTTACTGATCAAATCAGAGAGGTGCTTTCCTCTGGCTATTTTTGCTGCTGCCTGAAAAGAACCTAATGCAGATTTAAAAATTTGAAAAGAAACATTGAGATGATCCTTTTTCCATTTCCTTTCAGCTTTACGACAGGCCTGGCTAAGAGAGCGTGTATTCTCATCTAACCAGTAATGAGATTTTAGTTTGGAGCGAGTGTATGTGAAAGGTGCTACAGAGTCAAGTATGGAAGAGCAAGATGAGTGAAAAAGGTTGACTATTTCATCTGGACTAGAGGAGCACGATGCCTCTGTTGCAATAATAGATGCAACATTTCCACTCAAAAAACTATCAGAAAACTGAGTTGCAGTAAGAGAATGTATCTGGCGACAGTAATAATCCTGAACTCTGACAGTTTGCTGGGAACTGAAAAGGGTGATGTCAAATGTAATAGGCTTATGATCAGAGAAAGTGGCCTCCTCAATCACAATATTATCGAGAAGGAAAGTCAGAGAATTCAGTTATAAAGTCTTTGTCAGGTTTAGGGGGCCTATAGATCAGTACACAAACCAATGGTGACATAACAGATTCTACAACTACACATTGCAGTTCGAAAGTGGAAAAAGTCCCTGCAAACAGTGTCCGTAATTTCAAATTGTTCCTAAAGACAAGAGCCACACCGCCACCTCTTCTGACGCACCTCGGCGTGCTAATAAATGAACAATTAGTTGGACAAAGTTCACTAAAAACAGACGACTTGCCTACTCCAGCACTAATCCATGTCTCGGTGATGATGCAGGGTAATGTGTACGTGACAAGAGTACCTCGAATCCCACGAACGTCGAGCCAGGTAGAGATCCTTCCGACCTAGGATGGCTTCAGAGAGCTGGCAAAGACCTGATTGTACAGGAGAACCACTCGCTCCTCTCCTGATCTTCACTCGGACGCCTCCACGTTTGCCTCGGCGCCTCCGACGCTTCCTCCGGTTAGAGATACAGCAAGGTAGCCGAATGACGCACTCAGTGTAGGACAAACACCAGAACAAACAATAAGTGCCCGACTCAACCGTGGCCTTCGAGCAGATCAACAACTCTGATCGCGAAGAAATCTTAGAACCTAATGTTACATACATACACACTGTTATGCTCCGCTCCGTCCGGACAACATCAACATCCTTCAAGAATCTGGACTACCTCGCCATCCTTTGCATAGAGGCTCTGGTCGTATGTTCAATTATAACTTTTCAACTTCAAACTCTATTCCATCCATCTGGTCTTATTCGCGCATTCCAACTTCCTCACTACGTCACCATAACAAACGACACGCGCTCCTATCGAATCTCCGCTCCCTTCCTCTGTCCTCCCAATCCATCACAAAGCAACGTCACCTGAAACTGGCTTTGCTTAACACTCGCTCACTTAACAATAAAAGTCTCATTTTAAACGAATTCATAACTGACAATAACTTGGATTTCTTCTGTATCACTGAAACCTGGCATAAACCTCTGGACTATTTCTCACTCAATGAAACCACACCCACAGGATACACATATATGGACAAACCCCGACCTGAGGGGCGTGGAGGTGGTGTCGCTGCAGTGTACAGAAAGGACATTAAAACATCCATCATTTCCATCCCTGCTGTTCAGTCCTTTGAACACATCACTTTTAAACTTTCTGGTCCCACTCCTCTGGTCACTGCCATAATCTATCGCCCCCCCCCAAACCAAATCCTTCCTTTCTCTCTGACTTATCTGATTTTTTGACTCAGCTTTCTGCCATTTCACCTTCTGTTCTGCTTTTGGGAGATTTAAATTTTTATATCAATACTAACTGCAAATCTGCCATTGAATTCCTGGAAATGCTA
Organism: Carassius auratus; assembly: GCF_003368295.1. Taxonomy (NCBI): domain Eukaryota; kingdom Metazoa; phylum Chordata; class Actinopteri; order Cypriniformes; family Cyprinidae; genus Carassius; species Carassius auratus. The sequence goes on from NW_020525252.1 coordinate 39,042, forward strand.
CACTGCTTCAACTTTACTCAACATGTTAACTTTCCTACTCATAGCCGGGGTCATATCCTGGATCTGGTTTGCTCTACTGGTCTTACCATATCTCACCTCTCCAGCCTCAACCTCAACATCTCTGAACATCTGGTAATCACCATGAACATCGATCTCCCCATTAAGACAACTAAGAATAAATGGTCAATCTCCTTCAGTAATCTTAAATCCATTTCTACTTCTGCTCTTGTAGCCTCTCTTGTTAGCAAAATATCCTTTATCCCCCCACTGCAGACTGATAACACCTCCGATCTCACTGATTACTACAATGAAACACTCTCTATCTGTCTTGATCAGTTGGCTCCTATTAAAACAAAAACTGTTTCATTCACTCACTCTGCTCCCTGGTACACCCCGGATCTGCACAAAATGAAATCGCGAAAGCGTCAGCTTGAAAGGCTTCATAGGAAAACCAATATATCTGTTCATCTACAAGCATATATAGATTACCTCGAGCTGTATAAAGAAGCTCTCAAGACTGCCCGATCCACTTACTACTCACACCTCATACACTCTGGTTCCTCCAACCCCAAGGCTCTTTTCTCAACTGTAAATAAACTTCTCAAACCCAGTGATACTACCACCAACTCTTTCACAACTGAAACATTTTTTCAGACCAAAATTGACACCATTTATAACAACCTTTCCTCTTCCTCTGTCAATACTGTCTGTACTCCCATCCTATCACTTGCTGCTGTTACTCCCATTCTTAAAAAACCTGGACTAAACCCCGACATTATGTCAAACTTTCGGCCCATCTCCAATCTCCCTTTTCTGTCAAAGATACTGGAACGCACTGTTGCCAAACAACTCAAAACCCACCTCTGCTCAAATGACCTGTTCGAACCTTTTCAATCTGGCTTTCGTTCGAAACACAGCACTGAAAAAGCCCTCCTTAAAGTCACCAATGACATCCTCCTCTCTGCTGATGTTGGTCATCTCACTATTCTCATCCTCCTGGATCTCACAGCAGCTTTTGACACTATAAACCACTCCATTCTTCTTTCCCGCCTAGAATCTTCCCTCAATATCACTGGCACCACCCTTTCCTGGCTCAAATCGTATCTCACTGACAGACAACAGTTCATTCACATTAACAACTGTACCTCCTCTACTGCTCCGCTGTCCCAAGGTGTCCCCCAGGGTTCGGTGCTTGGCCCTCTCCTTTTCATATTATATCTGCTTCCCCTTGGCAACATCATTCGCCACCATGGTCTAAACTTTCACTGTTACGCCGATGATGTTCAGCTTTACATCTCTACTAAATCCATTACCTCCGCTACCCACTCCACGATAGAGGTCTTCACAGTGCACCCGAGACCCGTCGACCCCGGACCTGACCCGGGACCCGTACGGGTTCGGGTCTATATTTTAAATCATCAGCCGGGTCCGGGTCGGGTCCGAATCTATTACCTCGGGTCCCGTGTCTGTTTAACATTGTGTGTAATACCCGTGCGATCGCCGATCGGAGTCATATTGGGCTCGGAGAACATCCAGCCATTATCAAAGACTGCTTGTGTTTTTTGTAACTTGCAACTTGTAAAATTAGGAAAAGAAAAGAGTGAGCCAAAAAAAGTGATCTCTCTCTCTCTCTCTCGCTCGCAGACTCAAGAGTTAGTACAAGTGCACACACGGTAATGCTTGCAGACTTGACACACTCATGTTTAATATATTTCAAATCAGCAACACAATCTGAGGTGAACTGTCACATGAATGTTTTCTATTACGCTCAAATTGCGTTAAGGCATTTTAGGTTGATAAAGCTAGCACGCATGTGCAGTCATGTTTCTATGGCAAGCAGTGAGGGACACTTCGACCGCCAAACTGCGTTTTACATTTTCTCCCATTTTTATAATATTATAAATGAACCGTTTAATCTTAAAGTTTTAGTGGTTCAGATTCAGACTCGATGCAGAGCAGAGAGCACAGACAGAGATCAGATGATAGTAAATAAATAATGTCAGCGGCCATGGCATTGCACGAACGATCGTTATTATAGTTCAAAAGGCAAACAGTGTAAGTTATTATGCGAATTAACTCGAGTCAGAATGTACATGTGCACAGTAGCATTTGTCATCCATCACCGTGACATCAAGTGGACTTTTGAAGCTGAAATAATGAGTGGATTCAGCTTGGACATGGAATAACGAGAGGAATAACATGAATAACTTTCTTGACGGAGGATTGTAATGCATCACAGGCAGTCAGGTACAAGGAAGAGAGACTACGGCTCTTTAAATTAGGTAAGACAAAAAGCTGTATTCTTCGCAACAGGTTTATTGACTTGTAATAGCAATTTAAGGTAAGGCATCTGAAGATGGCGCCGTTGTGGTTGGCATGCCGTCTATCGCTCAGCATAGTCCTGAGTCTGTTTGTTTTAAGCTCATTTATGAAGTGTTTAACACAGTGTGCTTCACCAGTTTTAACATATGACCGATGTACTCTTTTAAAGTTGGAAGAAATTTCATATAAACAACTCATCAGTTTTCATGGTGCTCCACCTCCCTTTCTGAAGTCAATTCCGGACTGTATACGCCGTTGGCCTTGCTCCCTGCCGGGCAGAAGGCGAAAGAGACGACGCGGACGACGGGGTGGCTTAGCTGTTAAGCTAAAATGCTACCTGCGATTCCATCGGGAGTCGCGTTCTTCCCCAGGGAGCTTTATGAAGGACTTCGGGATATGTTACCCGCGCTGGCGTTCTCTGGAGCCAGTGCATGGTTGGACTGTTCCCGTGTTTCCCACCTCGCTGGAGCCGCTCCCGGTTTTTCGCGCGCCTCGCCCTGCGCGGGGAGGAGTGTGTCCGGGGAATCTTCGGCTGCTGCCTCGGGCGAAACAACCTGCGGCCTCTCCTGAACTTCCAGCGCTGCTCAGAATGGCTTTGATTAACGCCAGGTCGGTAGTAAACAAGACTTTCATTATAAATGACTTTTTCTCTACTCGCCACCTAGACCTTCTCTTTTTGACTGAAACATGGATTACTCCGGGGGATATTAGTGCCTTTTCTGAAATGGTTCCGTCAAACTCTCTGTTCTTAAATTCACCGCGTACAACGGGACGAGGTGGTGGTCTGGCCTCTATTTATAAAGACATTTTTTCCTGCCGTCCTGTAGTTTCAAAGGAATACCAAAGCTTTGAGTTACAGTTGTTTACTCTGGAGCTATGCGACCCTGTTCTGTTTGCACTGATTTATCGTCCCCCAAAACCTAATTCGAATTTTCTGAAGGATTTTGCTGACTTTTTGGGAGATTTCATTGCAAAATATGACAAACTAATGATTGTTGGGGACTTTAATGTTCATGTCTGTTGTGCAGCAGATTCCTTAGCAAAGGAATTTATCAATCTGCTAAATGCATTTGATCTGATGCTTCAGATCAGTGTACCCACTCATCAGCATGGCCATACACTGGATTTAGTGCTAACTTACGGCTGCTCTCTGAATGAACTAGAGGTGTGTGAAAATGGTTTCTCTGACCACAAGACTATTATGTTTACGTTTCCATCTTTTAACAAAAATGTTACGCCGATGTATTCGGCTCGTCAGTCTCGGCTTATCACATCAGCTACCAGAGAAGCTTTTCGCTCAGCCTTTAGTGAAGGTTTGCTACAAAATGACACTCTAAACACCGATTCAAGTGCTGAAGAACTACTTCACAGTTTTAACTCCACCTGTGTTTATGCTCTAGACCAAGTGGCACCTTTAAAGTCTCATCTCCATAAACCAAAATCTGAGCCTTGGCTTAATGACACAACTCGTACTCTTAGGCGTATTTGCAGAAGATTTGAACGAAAATGGAGGAAGGACAGACTTCAGGTTTCAATGCAAATGTTCAGAGACTCACTAACTCAATATCAGAAAGCAGTGAAAACGGCAAGATCGATTTATTTCACAGACATTATAAACAAGAACTGTCACAAACCGAAAACTCTGTTTAATGTTATAAATTCCACCATCAACCCCTCCACTGGTCTTGATATAGAAGTGTCATTAGTTTCCTGTGAAGACTTTCTTTGTTTCTTTGTACAGAAGACACATGACTTAAGAATGGGGCTAAACCCAGTTTCATCTGACCCTTCAACTCTCTCTAGATGTACCGCTGTCTTTAGTTGTTTTAGTCCTATTACAGATAACCATCTGATAGAAATAGTGGATCACCTGAAAGCATCTGGTTCCCCAACTGATGTAATGCCCCCTCTCTTCTTTAAGCAAGTTATAGATGTGGTTGTTCAAAATCTTCTGTCTTTGATAAATCTCTGTTTACAAACAGGTACTTTTCCAGAGTCGCTTAAACATGCAACTGTTCGCCCTCTGCTTAAAAAACAGGGTATGGATCCTACTATTCTGACAAATTTTAGGCCCATCTCTAATTTGTCTTTCATTTCAAAAATTATTGAGAAATCAGTTCTTGATCAAATACAATCTTTTATGGCTGAAAATTTGATCTTTGAGGTTTTCCAATCTGGGTTTAGAAAACATCACTCTACTGAGACTGCACTGCTGAAAGTTTCAAATGATATACTGTTAACATGTGACTCAGGTAATTATGCGGTTTTACTCCTTTTAGATCTCACCGCTGCATTTGATACTGTCAATCACGCTGTACTTCTCGATCGACTGGAATATTGTGCTGGCATTACTGGCAGTGCCCTGCAGTGGTTTAGATCCTATCTGACAAATAGGACCTTTTCAGTGAAGTTAGGAGATCATACCTCAAGTAAAGCTGCAATAACCAGTGGAGTTCCTCAAGGATCAATTTTAGCTCCCTTTCTTTTTTCTCTCTATATGCTCCCTCTTGGCTCTATTTTCAGAAAGTATGGGCTATCGTTCCATTGCTATGCGGACGATACACAAGTTTATCTGCCTCTAAAACGGAATGCACTGGATGGACTGAATGCACTATTGCTTTGTTTGAGTGATGTAAAGAAATGGTTGTCTCTAAACTTTTTAAATTTCAATGAGAGCAAAACAGAATTGATTGTTTTTAAACCCTCTGTGTCTGTGACTTCTACAATTCCAAATCTGGGTGAGTTATCACCGTATGTTAAGCAACATGTAAAAAATTTGGGTGTTGTATTCGATGAGCAAATGAATTTTGACAGACAGATTAATACTGTGGTTAAATCTTCCTTTTTCCAACTGCGGCTTCTTGCTAAAGTAAAACCTTTCCTATCTTTTAAAAACCTTGAAAAAGTGATACATGCTTTCATTACCTCCAGATTAGATTACTGTAACTCACTGTACGCTGGGATTAGTCAAACAGCTCTTTCTCGTTTACAGCTGGTTCAGAACGCAGCAGCAAGATTTCTGACCAGGGCTCGTAAGCGGGATCATATCACTCCAGTTTTACAGTCTTTACACTGGTTGCCTGTACGCTATAGAGTTGATTTTAAAATTTTGTTAATCGTGTTTAAGTCACTACATGGTATGGCCCCTTCGTATATATCTGAACTTTTAATTGAACGCAGTGAAACAAGATCTCTCCGGTCATCAAACCAGAGACTATTGTTTACACCAAAGACAAGGCTGAAGTCCAGGGGCGATCGTGCGTTTTCATCTATCGCCCCAAGACTTTGGAATGAGTTGCCCTCTTCTATTCGATTAGCTCCCTCTGTGTTCATTTTTAAGTCAAGATTAAAAACCTATCTGTTTGACAAAGCTTTCATTTCTGGCTGAAGCACTGTGTTTTACCATTATTTTTTTTATAGTTTTTTATTTCTTATAAATTATTTTAAATGGTTGTGGTACTTTTTAACTTTAAATTAAATTTTTTACTTTTATCTTTATTGTGCAAATGTGGTGTGTGTTATATGAAAAGCACTTTGGTCAACCATGTGTTGTGGAAATGGTGCTATATAAATAAAATTGACATTGACATTGACATTGGAATATGTCAACGTCGGGTCCAGTCGGGTCTGTGTCTTCCCGGCGGGTTCGGGTCCAGATTTCAAGTAATATACGGGTCCGGGTCGGGTCCGGGTAGGCATTTCTCGGATCTACACGGGTTCGGGTCCAGCTTTTGAAACAATAGACGGGTTCGGGTCGGTTCGGTGTAGTACATTACGGGTCTCTGTCGGGTTCGGGCAAGAATTTTTGGACCCGTGAAGACCTCTACTCCACGATCCCCAACTGCCTCATTGACATTAAATCCTGGATGCACACTAATTTCCTTCAACTTAACTGTGAAAAAACAGAGATGATCATCATCGGTCCCAAATCCATCACCAAGGCCACTCACGGTTTCTCTCTCACTGTCGACAACTCCACCCTGTTTCAATCCCTTCACAGTCGCAACCTCGGAGTCATCTTTGACAATAACTTCTCCTTTGATCCGCACATAAAACAAATCACCAGAACTGCCTTTTTTCATTTAAAAAACATTGCCCGACTCCGTCCTTCACTCTCGTTCTCAACTGCTGAAACCCTCATCCACGCCTTCATCACCTCCAGAATCGACCACTGTAACAGCATCCTGTATGGCACAACATTGAAAAGCTTAAACAAACTTCAATACATTCAGAACTCTGCTGCTCGTCTACTCACCCACACCTCCACCCGCGACAACATAACTCCAGTCCTTAAGAACCTTCATTGGCTCCCGGTGCCACAACGAATTCAATTCAAAATCCTTCTCCTCACTTATAAAGCCCTCTATAACCAGACCCCTTCCTACCTCACTGACCTGCTCCACCGCCACAACCCATCTCGTAGCCTCCGCTCTTCTAATGCAAAGTTCTTGACTCTACCTCCCAAGACCAAGCACTGAACCTGGGGGGACAGAGCCTTCTCTGTGGCTGCCCCAACCCTCTGGAACTCTCTACCCCAAAAAATCTGTGACTGCACTGACTTGCCAAAATTCAAAATCTTGACAATAACTCATCTTTTTAAAATTGCTTTTAATGTTTAATTTTATCGTGTGTTTTATTTTCTATTCTGTTACTTCTGCTTTACAATTTTACTATGTTGCTACATTTGTTTTACAATTTTCTGTAAAGTGTCTTTGAGTACTTAGAAAAGCGCTTACAAATTAAATGTATTATTATTATTATTATTATTATTATTATTCCAGGAACAGGAACTGGCTCCAGAAATAACTTCTTCAGTATTCCAAATGTGTACCTGAGTTCAGGAGGGTTGCTCAAGTTCAGTCCATATATCAGTCCCAGAAACATGGTTTTACAGACTGTAAACTGCTATAGGTCCTGAAGAACTTTATCCTTTAAAACTCCAACAGCTGCAGCTTCAAAAAGATTCCCAGGGGTCTTCTGGATCACCTCCTGATTGCTGGCAACGTCTGTATCCTAGAAGTATTTAAAAGGATGGAGAACTCAAATTCTTGTGTGTTAACTTTAACAAATCATTTATTAGCCTTGAAAAAAAAAAAAAAAAAAAAAACTCACCATATACTCCATACTGCTAGGGTCTTCATTTGGATACTTCAATTTCATTAGTCTGAAGATGAAAACAACAAAATTTAGCCTATACAAACTCCTTGTGTTGTGACAACACAATTGAATGAGGTAGAATCTATGTGAAATAATAGATCCATATATATATATAATGTCCAACCAACTCAATTTATTCACTTTGCTTCAACTTAAACCGGTTAAGTTAACTCAACATGATTTGGTTTATTACAATCTAGCCAAATTTGTTTCACTCTATCAATATAAGGAGGTTTGTTTCAAATTACTCATTTCAATTATGGACAGTGGTTCCACACAATTAGTTCTAGTTACTTTAACTAAATATTTTCTATTTAAAGTTACTCACTTCAACAAAGCATTTTTTTTTTCTAAAATTACATGAAAAAAAGTCAGTCATTCATCTTCATGGGAAATACAGGCAAGCAGTCAAGATGGGATTCTCACAAACATCACAGTGGAAAATGGTACACACATCTGGACCCTGTACGGTAAGCAACAGAACTGGAATGTTCCCAGACCCAGAAACATAGTAAGGACATCAGTAAAACAGTCCATGTGACACCAGTGGTTCAACCATAATTTTACAAAGCTACAAGACTACTTTTTTGAGCAAACATTCAGACTTCCGGGTTCAATAACTTTCCAATTTAATGTGCAATAAAGTAATTTTTGGCTAATTCAATTCAGCGACATGATTCTCAACCTACTACACTTTCCACAATCGATCAAAATGGCCAAGTATTGTTTTAATTGCATACTTACTCGCGTATGTCCATTGAATAGCCAACATAGTGTGGCATATACGTTAGGGACCATCTAAAAAGTTGTAATTTTTTTTCATTAGTGCAAACAGACAGCTACATTTTAGCCAACTACAGATGTACCAGCAAAGATCACTCACATTATGTCTTCTAATACTATAGATTTTTATATAACAACAATAAAGACTGGATTATAATAATTGTGTTTTAAATAATGTTTAAAAATGGAAAAAGAATGACCGTTCATTAATTGTTATTTAGTAACAATCCAGACAAGTGGGAAATCTCCTGGAATCTCCTGAACATAAATAAATAAATATTTATTTATTTATTTATTTTATATTTATTTATTTATTTGCTTCAAAATTAACAAGAACTGTGTTGGTGTGTTTGTTTTAACAAATATGTATGATATTATTCAGAAGGTTTTGAAAGCATGGGTTGACTACTTCAAATCAAATTGGAACATCTTGTTTGGACCCTACAGAATATACTGCAGTGCATGTCTTTGCTGTTTTATTCAAATCTGTTTCTGTGGTTTTAAGTGTGATAAAGACTTTACATTGTCACTGCATTCTACATGTGGTCAACGAAAAGAATGGATAAACTTTCTGTGTCCCTGTTGTATGATATCTTAATTTAATATTAAACTCTCATAATATCACAATTTATGTCCATTCATTGATGTTTACAGTCCTGCAAAAGATATCACTGTCCATGGAACTAATTTTGTCAGATTATAGACAAATACTCATAAAGTTTGACAGCAAACAGGATGTTTGTTTTGAGTGAACACTTTCAAAAACAAGTGGAAACATTCTACAAAATGGATTATAAATATTTTGCGCTTTACATATAAATTCAATTTGTACTATCATTGTGTTTTACGGGTTTCTTCTATGATGCATCATCCAGTTCAATAGCTTTTGAAAAGACGACCACACTGCCCCAAAACAAGTTGTAAAATATTTGTTTGCCCTAAAGAACATACTACAAGTCTTTAATGTGCTATTATTTACTTGAGATGTTCAATTTCTATCATCACTGTATTCTATGGTGTCTTCAATGGCACAGCATCCAGTTCAATAACTTTTGAAAAGAAGGACCAAGTGCTACAGTGCAAGTTGTAAAATATTTGTTTGACCCTAAAGAACATACTACAAGTCTTTAATGCAAAATTATTTACTCTAGATGTTCAATTTCTATCATCACTGTATTCTATGGGGTTCTTCAGTGGCACAGCATCCAGTTCAATAACTTTTGCAAGGACGGCCACACAGCTCAAAAACAAGTTGTAAAATATTTGTTTGACCCTAAAGAACATACAACAAATTTTCAATGCAATAATATTTACTCTAGATGTTCAATTTCTATGATAACTGTATTCTATGGGGCGCTTCAGTGGCACAGCATCCAGTTCAATAACTAACCAGTTTTAAAATGGTTACCAGTGGTTACATTTTTTAAATCATTATGACGATGGATTCTGTTACTTGTACTCTTGATCCTATTCCAACTCACGTTCTCAAAGAGTGTCTGTCATCTATCAGTCCTCTTATTTTGAACATTGTTAATGCTTCCCTTAAGTTTGCCTCCATCACACCAATTCTTCAAAAGCCTGGATGTGATTTGTCTGATCTGTCTAACTACAGGCCTATATATAATCTAAGGTTCTGGAATGTGTTGTTGTGTCACAACATCATTCTCACTTGTCCATGAATGAGCTTTTAGAACCTTTTCAATCTTGGTTTCAAATAGGACATAGTACTGAGACTGCCTTGGTCCGCGTTATGAACGATTTTCTCATTTCTGCTGACTCTTGTGCCCCTTACTCTATTGGTGCTGTTGGACTTGAGTGCAGCCTTGTGTGTGCAACTCTATATTGATTGAGAGACTCAGACTTGGCTTGGTATTTCCAGTAGAGTCTTGGAGTGGTTTAAATATTTTCTCAATGATCGTACACAGTTTGTCACTTTAGTAAACAATAAATCTAACATTGGAAAGCTATTTCATGGTGTTCCTCAGAGGTCTGTTCCTGGCCCGATACTTTTTATATTTACATGTTTCCTTTAGGGAAGATTATTAGAAAGCATGGTTTGGGGTTCCACTTGTATGCTGTTGATACTCAGATTTATATTAGCACGAAAACTAATATCACTGGTATATCAGCAACCCTATCTCACTGTCGGCAGGAGATTCAATTATGGATGTACCACAATTTTCTTAAATGTAATGTAAATGTCATGTAAAGTCAGAGGTTCTTTAATTGGTACCCATGCAGCTGCCTGTAATGGTTGAAATTTTAGTTTACACCTTGAAAATAATGTAGTATCTCCGTTACCTCAAGTTCCCAACCTTGGTGTAATTTTTGATACTCAGTTGACACTTGAAGCACATATCAAGTGCATTTCAAAATCTGCAATTTTCCATCTAATGAATATTGCCAGGATTAGGCCTTTTCTTTCATTACCTGATGCAGAAAGGCTTGTCAATGCACTCGTTCCCTATTGTGTTGATTATCATAATGCCCTTTATCTTGGCCTACCTGCAAAGTCTATTAAGCGACTGCAACACATTACAGAACTCTGCTGCAAGTGTTCTTATGCATACTCCTTCTCGTCAGCATATCTCTGGGGTGCTTAGGAACCTGCATTGGCTTCCGGTCCATGCCCGTATTGATTTTAACATATAAAGCTGTTCATGGAACTGCACCATTATATATATATATATATATATGTGTGATTTAATTATGCTATAAATGCCCTCTCAATCTCTCCTCTCCGCCAACTCTTTTCTCCTTAAACAGCCTTCTTGCAGGCTAAAGATTATGGGTGAAAGAGCCTTCTCTGTGGCAGCCCCTTGGTTGTGGAATGCACTTCCCTTAACTGTTAGGAATTCCCCAACAATAACAAGTTTAAAGAAATGGTTTAAAACCCATCTTTTTAAGAAGGTGTTTGTGTCTTGATTGGTGACACTGTTGCATTCTTTATTTTTTATTTATTCATTTTTTTTATTATTTACTTTTCTTCTGTGTTTTTTGTAGCACTTTGGGTATAAGAAAAGTGCAATATAAATAAGATGTATCATTATTATTATTATTAATGAGGTATGCAACATTATTGACTATGTTTTAGGTTAATGCTGTTTTCAGTATTCATCTAACATTAAACTCACTCACTATCATAATCCATATTCACTGATCAATATTTACAGTCTTGCAGAACTGTCACTGTCCATGGTTCTGAATTTTCCATGTTTATGAAGAACATGTTTTGTACATTTTCCATGTTCCATATGATAATAAGCTAAGTGCATTGCTTTTTATAGTTGCACTAAAACAAACTCATAATAGCCTACATACCACAGCAAAAATATTTGTTAATGGAAACACATTCAAAATAAATCCCTTTGACCTACAGATGCAGCATGCAATTTTGCTGGCCATGCGGTAAAAATGGCTAGAACAAAGGAGATCTTCACATTTCTCAACTTTTCACACCCCTAAAATATAATTGCTATTCCTTAGTAGTGTTTGTCATTTACATTTGTCATTAACATTGTTTAGTACTTTAGTACTTTTTTCATTTCATGTTTAGTTTTTAACTTTTGTCTTTTCTTTGCTTTGCTTAGCTTTTTTGTGTTATAACTGTGTCTTTCTTGTGTTGGTAATCACAAACCAAATCTAAAACCCTTTAGAAAAACCATCCTTCATCCAATGCTAATAATTTTTCTTATTGTATGATCCATTTGGATCATTTGATATTGTTAAGGTGATATTCCTTAGCTGGTCCCCAGAGGTAAAAGGACAGCAAGTGGCTATTTTCTTGTAGCCAATGTCTGACTTATGAAGGTCGACCTTCATAAGTCAGACATTGGCTACAAGAAAATAGCCACTTGCCTTAACTTATCTAGCACGTATCTAGTCAGAGGAGTCATTCAGAAGTTTAAAACAACTGGAACAATGTCAAACAAGGCTGGAAGAGGTCCCAAGTTTATCTTGCTACAACTAACAGTGAGGAGGATGGTTAGAGAAGTAAAAAAAGTGGCATCTTGGGGTCACAAAGTCTCCAAAACAACCATCAGTCGCTCTATACATGTCAACAAGCTGTTTGGGAGGCATGCAAGGAAAAAGCCTTTTCTCACTAACACTCACAAAAGTAAACCTCTGGAGTTTGCTAAGCGGCACTGGGACTTCAACTCTAAGTGGGTCTGGCGTAAAACAAAAGATGAGTATGCCGAAAAGCACCTCATGCCCAATGTGAAGTATCGTGGAGGATATGTGATGCTGTGGGCCTGTTTCTCTTCCAAAGGCCCTGGGAACCTTGTTAGGGTCCATGGGATTATGAACGCTTTGAACTACCAGGACATTTTAAATAAAAACCTGATGGCCTCTGCCAGAAAGCTGAAGATGGGTTGTCATTGGGTCTTTCAGCAGGATAATGATCCAAAACATGTGGCAAAATCTCCTCCCTGCCTCTCCTTGCTTCGCTTGTTTTTCTCTTGTCTCGTCTACTTGAGAGACTCTCTCTGCACTGGTCTCCTAAACTGGAATATGGATTTGATAAACTGGTCTCTCAACGCAATTGACACCATCTTCTCGAGGAGAAGCCTGGGTTCGGGGAACCTGACTGCCCTGCCGGAACGTTTGCAGATGGACGTGTGGGCGAATTGGCGGGTCGTGTGTCTGGCGACTCTTTCCGTGGAGGACATTGAAGACATCTACCTATTCGGAACCATGATAACAGGTCTTCTGCTGATTGGATTAGGCTTTGCCCTGGGTTATCGGAAAATTAAGAAGACGGGAACAGCCGTCCAAAGCCTCACAAGGCTGCCCGTCATGATTGAAGTAGTGGGCAGAGCGGTCAGCATTGAGACTGAGACTATTAACCACAATATGGATAACATCATGAAGAAGCTCACGGATTTGGAAAAGAAATTGGAGAATTTGGAGACCAATGGACATTGAACAATCATAGTGACCGTGAAATGCGGCTACTAGACCAAACAACTGGTATCTTATCTTCTTTTGGCTTTCTTTACCAGCCTTGGCTGGATGACAAAAATCTCCCAGGCGAGCAGGGCAGCTTGACTTCTCTTGCATTCCTCCACCCTCTCCCACAGACACCTGCTGATTGTTGACTCTGTCTCGGACCTGACCAAGGACGTCTCCATGGCAACTTGCTGTGACGCTGTAATCTGCGGACTGAGGCATCTAGAGAGAGTCTCAACTCTCCAGGCCTACAAATACACAAACTCTTACACATATACAGATATGCATTCACCCTCCCAACCCCCATCCCCCGCCTTCGCTGCTTTGTTCCTCCAGTCTGGCAGGCGGGTCTGTGACCAGCGCTTTCAAGCTGCTGGGACCGGATGGCTGTTTGCCTGGGCTGGATTACCTCAACCACCCCAAGTTCCGTACCCAGCTGCAAAGTCGTGTGTCTATGGTGTATTGATTATGTGCTTTTTGTGCTGAGGTGTTTTTCCTGTTCTCATACTGTGCTCCCATAAGGAGCATAGTCTGGGTGTTGGTTTTTTCTCCTCACTTCCCTAATGTTATGCTGTACTTATTTCTTCCTCAAATACCCTGTCTCCCTGTCCTGTCTACCCCACTGTCATATTGTATGTATGTATGTATGGACAGGTTGATGGCTAATTTCGCTGGTACTTGTGACTAGTGACAATAAAGGGCTACTACTACTTTAGTGCGCTGGGCATTGCAGAAACAACAAGGAGCAGGGCCATCAGGAATATCACCGACGCAACCGAGAAAGCCTCGAGATGGCTCTGGATCCGTAGAGGAGCACTATGGGGGGCTAGCGAGTGCTACCTGAACACAAGTCACGGGCTGATCAGCCGCGGCTGGGTCACCTGGGTGAGGGTGTCTGATGTTGAAAGACCCGAAACACCCGAGGACCTCAGGTTACATCACTGATGATGTGTTCAGGTGCATCTGAAGATGTGTTTCAAGAACTAATGGGGTATTTAAAAATAACATATAAAATAATTCTTAATCAATTTTTATTTAATTTTTTTAAGCTACTTGAGAAAAAATACAAATCATGGTTTATGATCGTGTTTCTTTAAAGTAGAAGGAAGGATATTTAAGTAAGAAAAATGTATTTCATTTAAAGCCATGAACAACTTTATATGTTTTTATCGATGCATAATGGAAAAAAATATATAGCTGCTAATAATAGCAGACTCCAAAATAAATGTAGGCCCATTAACAATAATGAACTATGCATAATCAACCAATTTAGGCTTACTTACCCATTGTTTCACTTTAAACTTGATAAGTTAACAATACTCAAAACATCTGAGGGAACTTTTTTCCACAGAACATTTGAAAAACTAATAACATTTTTTGTTTTGTTTGTAGAGCTTAAAAATAAAAAATCGACAAGTGGGGTGGGGCTAAGAGCCATGGGAGCCGCCAAGCCTCACTTCGGTGGACCTCAGTTGCACCCCACTCATCACAATGGTAATTATGTACTGCTTTCTTGCATACACATCACATTCAATCAAATATTTATAGTTAAGTGCTAGTTAAATTTATGCATTTAGCAGACAATTTTATCCAAATCTTCCCATCCTCTACCTAACCACATGCTCTACTCTTCACCAAAATGGTAACACTACATAACCAATATAAGAAACCTCTGTAAATCCTTACACAGAGGATAATCCTAAAATATGTCTCCCTGTGTTAATCTTGTGTTAAACACACACAATATATCATGTAATTACAACATTTAAGAACATTTTAGAACCCTTTTGTTTTTTCAATAAAAAATCCCAAAATGTACACAACTTAAAAATAAAACATCACATAATGTAAATAAATTGTCACAGAATAAGAATATGTGAATAACTAAATTTTGACAAAAATGTCAGATAGAACCTTATAATTCCAAGGGGAGAATTGTATATATTGTACATGCAACACATTAGACAATTTAGCTGTGGCCCAACTTATTGTTAAAAAAATAATAATTGCTTTAAGAATCATACTATCAACCAAATAGTATTATGTCTAACCATAAACAAATGTTAACAGACTGTTTTATAAAAAGAAAAAATGTTTTGCTTCCTTGTAAATAGCATTATATATTAATTGTGGACAAAGATATTCAAACCACTGTTGATACCACACCAGACTTTTATTTCCATTTAACATGTGTACCAGCATTTATTTGTTCTTACAGTGGGGCTCGAAAGTTTGGCACCCCTTGCAGAATCTGTGAAATGAGTCATTTCAAAAAATAAGATACATCATTACTAATGCATGTTATTTTTTATTTAGTACTGTCCTGAGTAAGATATTGTGCATAAAAGATATTAACACTTAGTCCACAAGACAAAAAAAATGCTGAAATTATTAAAATAAACCCCCTCAAAGTTGGGAAACCCTTGGTTCTTAATACTGTGTTCTGTTACCTGATGATCCTCGGCTGTCTTTCTGTTTTTGTGATGGTTGTGCATGAGTCCCTTGTTTGTTCTGAACAGTTAAACTGAGCAGCGTTCTTCAGAAAATTTTAAATTTCCTGCAGATTCTTCAGTTTTCCAGCATCTTTGCATATTTGAACCCTTTCCAGCAGTGACTGTATGATTTTGAGATACACCTTATCACACTGAGGACATTGAGGGACTCAAACACAACTATTTAAAAAGATTCAAACATTCACTGATGCTCCAGAAGGAAACAAGATGCATTAA